>NC_091744.1:30049684-30334684 GCF_043380555.1 Nothobranchius furzeri | reverse complement strand
TCAACACTGGGTCTGATTGAGGGCCTTCTGGAGAGAGGCCCAAGCAAGACGCGTCCCGAGGAGCGTCTTGCCACATGTCAACAATGGTTCTTACTGAGGGCCTCCGGGAGAGAAGTCCAAGCAAGACGCGCCACGAGGAGCTTCTTGCCACATGTCAGCACTCGGTCGGACTGAGTGCCTCCAGGAGAGAGGACAAAGCAAGACGCCCCCCGAGGAGCGTCTTGACACATGTCAACACTGGGTCTGACAGAGGGCCTCCATGAGAGAGGCCCAAGCAAGACGCGCCCCGAGGAGCGTCTTGCCACATGTCACTACTCGGTCTTACTGAGCGCCTCAGGGAGAGAGGTCCACGCAAGACGCGCCCCGAGGAGCGTCTTGCCACATGTCAACACTGGGTCTGACTGAGTGCCTCCATGAGAGAAGCCCCAGCAAGACGTGCCCAGCGGAGCGTCTTGCCACATGTCACTACTCGGTCTGTTTGAGCGCCTCCAGGAGAGAGGCCCAAGCAAGACGTGCCCCGAGGAGCGTCTTGCCACATGTCAACAATGGGTCTGACAGAGGGCCTCCAGGAGAGAAGCCCAAGCAAGACGCGCCCCGAGGAGCGTCTTGCCACATGTCAACACTGGGTCTGACTGAGCGCCTCCAGGAGAGAGGCCCAAGCAAGACACGCCCCGAGGAGCGTCTTGACACATGTCAACACTGGGTCTGACTGACGGCCTCCATGAGAGAAGCCCAAGCAAGACGCGCCCCGAGGAGAGTCTTGCCACATGTCAACACTCGGTCTGACAGAGGGCATCCAGGAGAGAGGCCCAAGCAATATGCGCCCCGAGGAGCGTCTTGCCACTTAAACCCACAACCTAGCACTGAGGACAGAGGGACTTTATTTAAATTAGTACTTAATGGAAACTATACATAATGATACATAAGAGCCATGTCACACATTCAGCCTAGGAATTGTAGCATTGTGCACTATTAAAAATATACACATCAATTGCTCGAATCCCATTGTTGCAAAGTAAAACTCTAATAAAACTCTAGTCTGACATCAACAGAGAAGTCTTAGTGTATGTACTACAAATACAGCATTAGGATTTAGAGTGGACCGTGCACCTTGTGAACCATCAGAGGCTTATGAGGCAACATATCTTCCAGTTGCTATTAGACAAGTTATAATTCTCGACCATTTTTCGGAACTGGTTTCTTGGGTCCGTGAGTAAATGCCATTAGTACTTAATGGAAACGATACATAATGATACATAAGAGCCATGTCGTACATTCAGCCTAGGAATAGCAGCATTGTGCACTATTAAAAATATACACATCAATTGCTTGAATCCCATTGTTGCAAAGTAAAACTCTAATAAAACTCTAGTCCGACATCAACAGAGAAGACTTAGAGTATGTACAACAAATACAGCATTAGGATTTCGAGTGGACCGTGAACCTTGTGAACCATCAGAGGCTTATGACGCAACATATCTTCCAGTTGCTATTAGACAAGTTATAATTCTTGACCATTTTTCGGAACTGGTTTCTTGGGTCCGTGAGTAAATGCCAAATGAGATGATAGTCCTTAAGTAAGTTCCTGGCGATCCCATGTCACGCTCTTGCCCATCAGCCGGTGAACGCTGAGACGGAACTCGATGAGAGCGATGTATTTTTTAAGTGCTCCGAATGTACTTCTAACAAGCGTGCGATTCACTTTGTGAGTAAACCGAAGCTGCAGCTGATTCAAACAGTCGAGCCAACTTTCTACATCACAATATGCGTTTTGTAGTTAGTCGAGTTACCTTTTGTGTGGCGCATGCACGGGTCGTTATCGTCCAGCTCTCAGCTTAGAGAGTCCTGTATTGACACAGACGTCAATACATCTCGATGTCATGCAACACACAAAGTCTGTCGCATACAGGTGGGTTAACACATGTACGATACCTTATGTGTGGCGCATGCACGGGTTGTTAGCGTCCAGCTCCCAGCTTAGAGAGTCCTGTATTGACACAGACGTCAATACATTTTGATGTCATGCAACACACAAAGTCTGTCGCATACAGGTGGGTTAGCACATGTACGTTACCTTTTGTGTGGCGCATGCACGGGTCGTTAGCGTCCAGCTCCCGGCTTATAGAGAGTCCTGTATTGACACAGACGTCAATACATCTCAATGTCATGCAACACACAAAGTCTGTCGCATACAGGTGGGTTAACACACATGTACGATGTGTGCGATGGCACGCCCAGTTTACAATGGGACACGACGATGATCATTGTAACCAAACTCTTGTTTCTCACCACAGGTGGTAGCGTTGTCTCCTGCACCTGGTCTTCGTGCACAGAGGGTGCTGTAATGTGCTCGTCATAGTCGCGATCGTTGTCACTCGAATCCGTTGTTCTCACGACAGGTGGTAGCGTTGTCTCCTGCATGTTGTCTTCACGTGCGGCAAGCGTTGTGCTGTGCTCGTTATAATGGTTGTCTTCGTACAAAGGGGGTGTTGAATACTCCTTCGCGAGTAGTGTAGGAGGTGGTGTGATGGGACGTATCTCAGAGGCGTTATGTGAGCGTACCACCATGGCCTGAGCAACTGCGACTACTGAGAGTACACCCAGTACAGACAGCGAGATCTTTTTTTTTCTTGGGTGTTGTACGTGTGGGTACAGCCGCTTTAATGGCAGTGAGAGCAAGTGGGCAAATGTATTTATAGGTCACTAGCAGAAACTAAGGCACGTGGTCAGAGTGTAATCGTAACCACCGTAGCTCTTGTCATAATTTAATATACATAGAAATCAGAAACGGGCATGTCAGGATAGACATCGCGAGTGATAATGCGGCCAGTATCTGTGTGCGCTTGAGAGCACCTTGTTGTTCTACTGTGGTGCCCACGCCGCCAGGTCTGTAAATGTCATCGACCTCCTTTATATACGCATACGCTAAAGACCGTATATTCTCTATGGATTTGAACACGTCCTTTGTTTCGCGTAACGCTTGAGCTGTCTCGAGCGTGATGTTGTGAGTGTACGCCAGTGTTTCACGTGCACCGAGGTCCGAAAGGGCGTGCGCTACAACTATTAACCTTGGTTTGGGAGTGTGGCAAAACGCTCGCTCCGCTGTAATGGGCGGATGCAATGTTATCACCTGGTACGTTTCGTTAGTCGGGTCGTAACACACCGGTCCGTGAAACGGACCGTCACATTGTATGGGGCACAGTAAGGACAACACGCCGCCGACCGTGACTTCGCACTCGACCGCGGTGGTGTTATCGATTTGCAAAGGATCACATACGCCTCTCCAGTCGCAATGAGGCACATTGTAGTCGACGCGACCGTCGGTCACCATAGCTTTCGTCAGCCAACACACTCGATTGCCCTTCGAAACATCGGCGATCAACGTGAGCTTAGAGGTCGACGTCGCTTTACTGTACGCCAGGATATCCGTGTGTGAAAGCACGCTCGACGTCGATTGACAACCGGTTATGTCAGACCTGATCAGACCTTCCGAACACATGACCATTACTTGTTGTGCGGCCGAGAGTATCGCGATCATACCGTTGAGATGTGTAGAAAGCGCGTACACGCCAGCCTTCCACGTTTCCAAAATTTCCAGCAGTCTAGAGGGACTTGTCTTAGCGCGCACGGCTGTGCTGAATTTGCGTTGGGTAGACACAACGGCTTCTACCTCGATTAGGATCTGTGGGCTCATGTACTCGTGGTAGGCCAAGACGTGTATAGTCGAGCGCGGTGATGCCCCGAACACTTGACCCGGTTTTGTTGTGGCGATATGCGTGTCCAGTAACGCGGCAAAGTCCGCGTGTCTAGCGTGTATTGATTTTACAGCTCGCTCATACCCCAACAGTACGGTCCGTAGAAGTTCGTTCACTTGTTTCCATGCGCTCGTGGAACACAGGACATCGCAACCTCTGTGATACTCAAGTAAAGCGTCAAACACCAGCTGCTTGCACGTTGGAAATACAATCGGTAGTAACTTCTTACTCCACTCTATGTTGAACTCGTATAGTATGAATATGGGCGGTTGCGGCGGTTTGCGCATTTTCTATCTACCCTCCGCTAATATGACTCTGTGGTCTGTCTCCTGAGATGGTGCGGTTGGAACTTGCGAGAGTGCACTATCGACGGTCGGCGTTTCCATTTCGTCAACTGCCATTTTCAGCCGCTGGCAAACGGCCGTCGACGGTCGATGCGAGACACCAACATAACGTTAGACCGCGACCCTCATGCCAGTTTTCTGTAGTACTGGTTGTAGTTTCTGGTGCACACTCGAAACGCCATTACGATCACAATTACGTTGATTAATAAATCCAGTGTTGTAGCGACTGCAGCCAGCGCCGTCGCGCAACTTGTGTCGGTGTTATCTCTCGATACTTTCATTCGTATCCGAGCGTATGCAGAATCTACGGATCTGGTGAAGTTGCTTGTCACTAGCTTGCGCACGTTTGATATGGCACTTTGCGCGAGACTCGCACAACCTGCAGTGGCGACCGTCGCGTCAGTGCAAAGTTTTTCCAATATATCGCTCGCAACATCGTTTGTCATTTGCTGTACACTGCGCACACTGGCCGCGAGGTCGCGGAGAGGGTCTTCGTTACGAGCTACTCTGGTAGCGCCGTGGTTGATGAGGACGATCATCTTTAGCAATAGTTCATCTCGAAGCGCAACGATGGTGAGGGCGACGGGTTGGCCGGTTCCGCCTTCAGGCCACACAGTTGCCGCTAGATTGCCCAATGCCACACACGCAGACGAACCCTGTACACACTCAATGACCCGTGTGCGATCGTTGATTTCTGCTAGTACGTTTGCTAGATCTACGTGCTTCCACGGATCGGGCGTGGGCACGCGCTTGTTTTTAGAGGCGTTTTCGCGCAGCCTCTACCCTGCACGACCGCTCGTGGCCGCACTAGCTATATTTATCTTTATTTGTTTCACACACACACACACACACACACACACACACACACACACACACACACACACACACACACACACACACACACACACACACACACACAGGCCCTTGCGTGCAAACCCCGGTCAGGCCTGCAGTGTACACATCAGAGACATGATGTTCTTTCACAGAACTGAGGTTGTTCATTACTAAATGACTTTTACAGGAATATTGTTATTATACTGTTCAACAGGTTGATCATAATAATGTGTATTAAACCCACAACCTAGCACTGAGGACAGAGGGACTTTATTTAAATTTGTACTTAATGGAAACGATACATAATGATACATAAGAGCCATGTCGTACATTCAGCCTAGGAATAGTAGCAATGTGCACTATTAAAAATATACACATCAATTGCTCGAATCCCATTGTTGCAAAGAAAAACTCTAATAAAACTCTAGTCTGACATGAACAGAGAAGACTCAGTGTATGTACTACAAATACAGCATTAGGATTTCGAGTGGACCGTGCACCTTGTGAACCATCAGAGGCTTATGACGCAACATATCTTCCAGTTGCTATTAGACAAGTTATAATTCTCGACCATTTTTCGGAACTGGTTTCTTGGGTCCGTGAGTAAATGCCAAATGAGATGATAGTCCTTAAGTAAGTTCCTGGCGATCCCATGTCACGCTCTTGCCCATCAGCCGGTGAACGCTGAGACGGAACTCGATGAGAGCAATGTATTTTTTAAGTGCTCCGAATGTACTTCTAACAAGCGTGCGATTCACTTGGTGAGTAAACCGCAGCTGCAGCTGATTCAAACAGTCGAGCCAACTTTCTACATCACAATATGCGTTTTGTAGTTAGTCGAGTTACCTTTTGTGTGGCGCATGCACGGGTCGTTATCGTCCAGCTCCCAGCTTAGAGAGTCCTGTATTGACACAAACGTCAATACATCTCGATGTCATGCAACACACAAAGTCTGTCGCATACAGGTGGGTTAACACACATGTACGATGTGTGCGATGGCACGCCCAGTTTACAATGGGACACGACGATGATCATTGTTAACCAAACTCTTGTTTCTCACGACAGGTGGTAGCGTTGTCTCCTGCACCTGGTCTTCGTGCACAGAGGGTGCTGTAATGTGCTTGTCATAGTCGCGATCGTTGTCACTTGAATCCGTTGTTCTCACGACAGGTGGTAGCGTTGTCTCCTGCATGTTGTCTTCGCGTGCGGCAAGCGTTGTGCTGTGCTCGTTATAATGGTTGTCTTCGAACAAAGGGGGTGTTAAATACACCTTCGCGAGGAGTGTAGGAGGTGGTGTGATGGGACGTATCTCAGAGGCGTTATGTGAGCGTACCACCATGGCCTGAGCAACTGCGACTACTGAGAGTACACCCAGTACAGACAGCGAGATCTTTTTTTTTCTTGGGTGTTGTACGTGTGGGTATCATCTTGCTTGGGCCTCTCTCCTGGAGGCGCTAAGTCAGACCCAGTGTTGACACGTGGCAAGACGCTCCTCGGGGCGCATCTTGCTTGGGCCTCTCTCCTGGAGGCGCTCAGTCAGACACAGTGTTGACATGTGGCAAGACACTCCTCGGGGCGCGTCTTGCTTGGGCTTCTCTCATGGAGGCCCACAGTAAGACCCATTGTTGACATCTGGAAAGAAGCTCCTCGGGGCGCGTCTTGCTTTGGCTTCTCTCCTGGAGGCCCTCAGTCAGACCCATTGTTGACATGTGGCAAGACGCTCCTCGGGGCGCGTCTTGCTTGGGCCTCTCTCATGGAGGCCCTCTGTCAGACCCAGTGTTGACATGTGTCAAGACGCTCCTCGGGGGGCGTCTTGCTTTGGCCTCTCTCCTAGAGGCACTCAGTCAGACCGAGTGCTGACATGTGGCAAGAAGCTCCTCGGGGCGCGTCTTGCTTGGACTTCTCTCCCGGAGGCCCTCAGTAAGAACCATTGTTGACATGTGGCAAGACGCTCCTCGGGGCGCGTCTTGCTTGGGCCTCTCTCCAGAAGGCCCTCAATCAGACCCAGTGTTGACACGTGGCAAGACGCTCCTCGGGGCGCGTCTTGCTTGGGCCTCTCTCCTGGAGGCGCTCAGTCAGACTGAGTAGTGACATGTGGCCTGACGCTCCTCGGGGCGCGTGTTGCTTGGGCCTCTCTCCTGGAGGCGCTCAGTAAGACCAAGTGGTGACATGTGGCAAGACAATCCTCGGGGCGCGTCTTGCTTGGGCCTCTCTCCTGGAGGCCCTCTGTCAGACCCAGTGTTGACATGTGGCAAGACACTCCTCGGGGCGCGTCTTGCTTGGGCCTCTCTCATGGAGGCCCTCTGTCAGACCCAGTGTTGACATGTGTCAAGACGCTCCTCGGGGCGCGTCTTGCTTTGGCCTCTCTCCTGGAGGCGCTCAGTCAGACCGAGTGCTGACATGTGGCAAGAAGCTCCTCAGGGCGCGTCTTGCTTGGGCTTCTCTCCTGGAGGCGCTCAGTCAGACTCAGTGTTGACGCTGTGACGCGCCCCGAGGAGCGTCTTGCCACATGTCACTACTCGGTCTGACTGAGCGCCTCCAGGAGAGAGGCCCAAGCAAGACGTGCCCCGTGGAGCGTGTTGCCACATGTCAACAATGGGTCTGACTGAGGGCCTCCATGAGAGAAGCCCAAGCAAGACGCGCCCCGAGGAGAGTCTTGCCACATGTCAACACTGGGTCTGACTGAGCGCCTCCAGGAGAGAGGCCCCAGCAAGACGCGCCCCAAGGAGCGTCTTGCCACATGTCAGCACTCGGTCTGACTGAGCGCCTCCAGGAGAGAGGCCCAAGCAAAAAGCGCCCCGAGGAGCTTCTTGCCACATGTCAACAATGGGTCTGACTGACGGCCTCCAGGAGAGAAGCCCAAGCAAGACGCGCCCCGAGGAGCGTCTTGCCACATGTCAACACTGGGTCTAATTGAGCGCCTCCAGGAGAGAGGCCCAAGCAAGACGCACCCCGAGGAGCGTCTTGCCACATGTCACTACTCGGTCTGACTGAGCGCCTCCAGGAGAGAGGTCCAAGCAACACGCGCCCCGAGGAGCGTCTTGCCACATGTCAACACTGGGTTTGACTGAGCGCCTCCAGGAGAGAGGCCCCAGCAAGACGCGCCCCGAGGAGCGTCTTGCCACATGTCACTACTCGGTCTGACTGAGCGCCTCCAGGAGAGAGGCCCAAGCAAGACGTACCCCGAGGAGCGTCTTGCCACATGTCAACAATGGGTCTGACTGAGGGCCTCCAGGAGAGAAGCCCAAGCAATACACGCCCCGAGGAGCGTCTTGACACATGTCAACACTGGGTCTGACTGAGGGCCTCCATGAGAGAAGCCCAAGCAAGACGCGCCCCGAGGAGAGTCTTGCCACATGTCAAAACTGGGTCTGACAGAGGGCATCCAGGAGAGAGGCCCAAGCAATACGCGCCTCGAGGAGCGTCTTGACACATGTCAACAATGGGTCTGACTGAGGGCCTCCAGGAGAGAAGCCAAAGCAAGACGCTCCCCGAGGAGCTTCTTTCCACATGTCAACAATGGGTCTTACTGAGGGCCTCCATGAGAGAAGCCCAATCAAGACACGCCCCGAGGAGTGTCTTGCCACATGTCAACACTGTGTCTGACTGAGCGCCTCCAGGAGAGAGGCCCAAGCAAGACGCGCCCCGAGGAGCGTCTTGCCACGTGTCTGCACTGGGTCTGACTTAGCGCCTCCAGGAGAGAGGCCCAAGCAAGATGCGCCTCGAGGAGCGTATTGCCACGTGTCACCACTGGGTCTGACTGAGCTCCTCCAGGAGAGAGGCCCAAGCAAGACCTGCCCAGAGGAGCGTCTTGCCACGTGTCACCACTGGGTCTGATTAAGCACCTCAAGGAGAGAGGCCCCAGCAAGACGCGCCCCGAGGAGCGTCTTGCCTTATGTCAGCACTCGGTCTGACTGAGCGCCTCCAGGAGAGAGGCCCAAGCAAGACGCGCCCCGAGGAGCGTCTTGCCACGTGTCAGCACTGGGTCTGACTTAGCGCCTCCAGGAGAGAGGCCCAAGCAAGATGCGCCTCGAGGAGCGTATTGCCACGTGTCACCACTGGGTCTGACTGAGCTCCTCCAGGAGAGAGGCCCAAGCAAGACCGCCCAGAGGAGCGTCTTGCCACGTGTCACCACTGGGTCTGATTAAGCACCTCAAGGAGAGAGGCCCCAGCAAGACGCGCCCCGAGGAGCGTCTTGCCTTATGTCAGCACTCGGTCTGACTGAGCGCCTCCAGGAGAGAGGCCCAAGCAAGACGCGCCCCGAGGAGCGTCTTGCCACATGTCACTACTCGGTCTGACTGAGCGCCTCCAGGAGAGAGGCCCAAGCAAGACGTGCCCTGAGGAGCGTCTTGCCACATGTCAACAACGGGTCTGACTGAGGGCCTCCAGGAGAGAAGCCCAAGCAAGACGCGCCCAGAGGAGCGTCTTGCCACATGTCAACACTGGGTCTGACTGAGCGCCTCCAGGAGAGAGGCCCAAGCAAGACACGCCCCGAGGAGCGTCTTGACACATGTCAACACTGGGTCGGACTGAGGGCCTCCATGAGAGAAGCCCAAGCAAGACGCGCCCCGAGGAGAGTCTTGCCACATGTCAACGCTCGGTCTGACAGAGGGCATTCAGGAAAGAGGCCCAAGCAATGAGCGCCCCGAGGAGCGTCTTGCCACATGTCACCACTGGGTCTGAATGAGCGCCTCCAGGAGAGAGGCCCAACCAAGACGCGCCCCGAGGAGTGTCTCGCCACATGCCAACACTGAGTGTGACTGAGCGCCTCCAGGAGAGAGGCCCAAGCAAGACGCGCCCCGAGGAGCGTCTTGCCACGTGTCAACACTGGGTCTGACTGAGCGCCTCCAGGAGAGAGGCCCAAGCAAGACGCGCCCCGAGGAGCGTCTTTCCACGTGTCACCACTGGGTCTGATTGAGCGGCTCCAGGAGAGAGGCCCCAGCAAGACGCGCCCCGAGGAGCGTCTTGCCTTATGTCAGCACTCGGTCTGACTGAGGGCATCCAGGAGAGAGGCCCAAGCAATACGCGCCCCGAGGAGCGTCTTGCCACATGTCACCACTGGGTCTGACTGAGCGCCTCCAGGAGAGAGGCCCAACCAAGACGCGCCCTGAGGAGCGTCTTGCCACATGCCAACACTGGGTCTGACAGAGGGCCTCCAGGAGAGAGGCCCAAGCAAGACGCGCTCCGAGGAGTGTCTTGCCACAGGTCACCACTGGGTCTGACTGAGCGCCTCCAGGAGAGAGGCCCAAGCAAGACGCGCTCCGAGGAGCGTCTTGTCACATGTCAACACTGGGTCTTTCTGAGCACCTCCAGGAGAGAAGCCCAAGCAAGACGCGCCCCGAGGAGCGTCTTTCCACATGTCAGCACTCGGTCTGACTGAGCGCCTCCAGGAGAGAGGCCCAAGCAAGATGCTCCCCGAGGAGCATCAGGCCACATGTCACTACTCAGTCTGACTGAGCGCCTCCAGGAGAGAGGCCCAAGCAAGACGCGCCCCGAGGAGCGTCTTGCCACGTGTCAACACTGGGTCTGATTGAGGGCCTTCTGGAGAGAGGCCCAAGCAAGACGCGCCCCGAGGAGCGTCTTGCCACATGTCAACAATGGGTCTTACTGAGGGCCTCCAGGAGAGAAGCCCAAGCAACACGCGCCCCGAGGAGCTTCTTGCCACATGTCAGCACCCGGTCTGACTGAGCGCCTCCAGGAGAGAGGCCAAAGCAAGACGCGCCCCGAGGAGCGTCTTGACACATGTCAACACTGGTTCTGACAGGGGGCCTCCATGAGAGAGGCCCAAGCAAGACGTGCCGCGAGGAGTGTCTTGCCACATGTCAACACTGGGTCTGACTGAGCGGTTCCAGGAGAGAGGCCCAAGCAAGACGCACCCCGAGGAGCGTCTTGCCACGTGTCAACACTGGGTCTGACTGAGCGCCTCCAGGAGAGAGGCCCAAGCAAGATGCGCCCCGAGGAGCGTCTTGCCACATGTCACCACTGGGTCTGACTGAGCGCCTCCAGGAGAGAGGCCCAAGCAAGACGCGCCCCG
The DNA here is from genome assembly GCF_043380555.1 of Nothobranchius furzeri. NCBI lineage: Eukaryota > Metazoa > Chordata > Actinopteri > Cyprinodontiformes > Nothobranchiidae > Nothobranchius > Nothobranchius furzeri. The sequence goes on along the minus strand of NC_091744.1, from coordinate 30,323,717 downwards.
AGGAGCATCTTGCCTTATGTCAGCACTCGGTCTGACTGAGCGCCTCCAGGAGAGAGGCCCAAGCAAGACGCGCCCCGAGGAGCGTCTTGACACATGTCAACACTGGGTCTGACTGAGCGCCTCCAGGAGAGAGGCCCAAGCAAGACGCGCCCCGAGGAGCGTCAGGCCACATGTCACTACTCAGTCTGACTGAGCGCCTCCAGGAGAGAGGCCCAAGCAAGACGCGCCCCGAGGAGCGTCTTGCCACATGTCAACACTGGGTCTGATTGAGTGCCTTCTGGAGAGAGGCCCAAGCAAGATGCGCCCCGAGGAGCGTCTTGCCACATGTCAACAATGGGTTTTACTGAGGGCCTCCAGGAGAGAGGCCCAAGCAAGATGCGCCCGGAGGAGCGTTTTGCCACATGTCAACACTGGGTCTGACAGAGGGCCTCCAGGAGAGAGGCCCAAGCAAGACGCACCCCGAGGAGCGTGTTGCCACATGTGACCTCTGGTTCTGACTGAGCGCCTCCAGGAGAGAGGCCCAAGCAACATGCGCCCCGAGGAGCGTCTTGCCACATGTCAACACTGGGTCTGACAGAGGGCCTCCATGAGAGACGCCCAAGCAAGACGCGCCCCGAGGAGCGTCTTGCGACATGTCACTACTCGGTCTAACTGAGTGCCTCCAGGAGAGAGGCCCAAGCAAGACGCGCCCCGAGGAGCGTCTTGCCACATGTCACTACTCGGTCTGACTCAGCGCCTCCAGGAGAGAGGCCCAAGCAAAACGCGCCCCGAGGAGCATCTTGCCTTATGTCAGCACTCGGTCTGACTGAGCGCCTCCAGGAGAGAGGCCCAAGCAAGACGCGCCCCGAGGAGCGTCTTGCGACATGTCACTACTCGGTCTAACTGAGCGCCTCCAGGAGAGAGGTCCAAGCAAGACGCACCCCGAGGAGCGTCTTGCCACATGTCACTACTCGGTCTGACTGAGCGCCTCCAGGAGAGAGGCCCAAGCAAGACGTGCCCCGAGGAGCGTCTTGCCACATGTCAACAATGGGTCTGACTGAGGGCCTCCAGGAGAGAAGCCCAAGCAAGACGCGCCCCGTGGAGCGTCTTGCCACATGTCAACACTGGGTCTCACTGAGCGCCTCCAGGAGACAGGCCCAAGCAAGACGCGCCCCGAGGAGCGTCAGGCCACATGTCACTACTCAGTCTGACTGAGCGCCTCCAGGAGAGAGGCCCAAGCAAGACGTGCCCCGAGGAGCGTCTTGCCACATGTCAACAATGGGTCTGACTGAGGGCCTCCAGGAGAGAAGCCCAAGCAAGACGCGCCCCGTGGAGCGTCTTGCCACATGTCAACACTGGGTCTCACTGAGCGCCTCCAGGAGAGAGGCCCAAGCAAGACGCGCCCCGAGGAGCGTCAGGCCACATGTCACTACTCAGTCTGACTGAGCGCCTCCAGGAGAGAGGCCCAAGCAAGACGCGCCCCGAGGAGCGTCTTGCCACATGTCAACACTGGGTCTGATTGAGGGCCTTCTGGAGAGAGGCCCAAGCAAGATGCGCCCCGAGGAGCGTCTTGCCACATGTCAACAATGGGTCTTACTGAGGGCCTCCAGGAGGGAGGCCCAAGCAAGATGCGCCCGGAGGAGCGTTTTGCCACATGTCAACACTGGGTCTGACAGAGGGCCTCCAGGAGAGAGGCCCAAGCAAGACGCACCCCGAGGAGCGTCTTGCCACATGTGACCTCTGGTTCTGACTGAGCGCCTCCAGGAGAGAGGCCCAAGCAACATGCGCCCCGAGGAGCGTCTTGCCACATGTCAACACTGGGTCTGACAGAGGGCCTCCAGGAGAGAGGCCCAAGCAAGACGCGCCCCGAGGAGCGTCTTGCGACATGTCACTACTCGGTCTAACTGAGCGCCTCCAGGAGAGAGGTCCAAGCAAGACGCGCCCCGAGGAGCGTCTTGCCACATGTCACTACTCGGTCTGACTGAGCGCCTCCAGGAGAGAGGCCCAAGCAAGACGTGCCCCGAGGAGCGTCTTGCCACATGTCAACAATGGGTCTGACTGAGGGCCTCCAGGAGAGAAGCCCAAGCAAGACGCGCCCCGTGGAGCGTCTTGCCACATGTCAACACTGGGTCTGACAGAGGGCCTCCAGGAGAGAGGCCCAAGCAAGACACGCCCCGAGGAGCGTCTTGCCACATGTCACCTCTGGTTCTGACTGAGCGCCTCCAGGAGAGAGGCCCAAGCAAGACGCGCCCCGAGGAGCGTCTTGCCACATGTCAGCACTTGGTCTGACTGAGCGCCTCCAGGAGAGAGGCCAAAGCAAGACGCGCCCCGAGGAGCGTCTTGTCACATGTCAACACTGGGTCTTTCTGAGCGCCTCCAGGAGAGAAGCCCAAGCAAGACGCGCCCCGAGGAGCATCTTGACACATGTCAGCACTCGGTCTGACTGAGCGCCTCCAGGAGAGAGGCCCAAGCAAGACGCGCCCCGACGAGAGTCTTGACACATGTCAACAATGGGTCTGACTGAGGGCCTCCAGGAGAGAAGCCCAAGCAACACGCGGCCCGAGGAGCGTCTTGCCACATGTCAGCACTCGGTCTGACTGAGCGCCTCCAGGAGAGAGGCCAAAGCAAGACGCGCCCCGAGGAGCATCTTGACACATGTCAGCACTCGGTCTGACTGAGCGCCTCCAGGAGAGAGGCCCAAGCAAGACGCGCCCCGACGAGCGTCTTGCCACATGTCAACACTGGGTCTGACAGAGGGCCTCCAGGAGAGAGGCCCAAGCAAGACGCACCCCGAGGAGCGTCTTGCCACATGTGACCTCTGGTTCTGACTGAGCGCCTCCAGGAGAGAGGCCCAACCAAGACGCGCCCTGAGGAGGCTTGCCACGTGTCCGAGTAATGAAATGTGTCAAGACGCTCCTCGGGGCGCGTCTTGCTTTGGCCTCTCTCCTGGAGGCGCTCAGTCCGACCGAGTGCTGACATGTGCCCCGGAGGCACTCAGTCAGACCGAGTAGTGACATGTGGCAAGACGCTCCTCGGGGCGCATCTTGCTTGGGCCTCTCTCCAGAAGGCCCTCAATCAGACCCAGTGTTGACACGTGGCAAGACGCTCCTCGGGGCGCGTCTTGCCTTATGTCAGCACTCGGTCTGACTGAGCGCCCCCATTAGAGAGGCCCAAGCAAGACGCGCCCCGAGGAGTGTCTTGCCACATGTCAACAATGGGTCTGACTGAGGGCCTCCAGGAGAGAAGCCCAAGAAAGACGCGCCCAGAGGAGCGTCTTGCCACATGTCAACACTGGGTCGGACTGAGGAACTCCATGAGAGAAGCCCAAGCAAGACGCGCCCCGAGGAGAGTCTTGCCACATGTCAACACTCGGTCTGACAGAGGGCATTCAGGAGAGAGGCCCAAGCAATACGCGCCCCGAGGAGCGTCTTGCCACATGTCACCACTGGGTCTGAATGAGCGCCTCCAGGAGAGAGGCCCAACCAAGACGCGCCCCGAGGAGTGTCTTGCCACATGCCAACACTGGGTCTGACTGAGCGCCTCCAGGAGAGAGGCCCAAGCAAGATGCGCCCCGAGGAGCGTCTTGCCACGTGTCAACACTGGGTCTGACTGAGCGCCTCCAGGAGAGAGGCCCAAGCAAGACGAGCCCCGAGGAGCGTCTTGCCACATGTGAACACTGGGTCTGACTGAGCGTCTCCAGGAGAGAGGCCCAAGCAAGACGCGCCCGGAGGAGCGTCTTGCAACATGTCAGCACTCGGTCTGACTGAGCGCCTCCAGGAGAGAGGCCCAAGCAAGACGCGCCCCGAGGAGCGTCTTGACACATGTCTCCTCTGGGTCTGACTGAGCACCTCCAGGAGAGAGGCCCAAGCAAGACGCGCCCCGAGGAGCGTCTTGCCACATGTCAACACTGGGTCTGACTGAGCACCTCCAGGAGAGAGGCCCAAGCAAGAAGCGCCCCGAGGAGCGTCTTGCCACATGTCAACACTGGGTCTGACTGAGCACCTCCAGGAGAGAGGCCCAAGGAGCGTCTTGCCACATGTCACCTCTGGGTCTGACTGAGCGCCTCCAGGAGAGAGGTGCAAGCAAGAAACGCCCGAGGAGCGTCTAGACACATGTCAACACTGGGTCTGACTGAGCGCCTCCAGGAGAGAGGCCCCAGCAAGACGCGCCCCGAGGAGCGTCTTGCCACATGTCAGCACTCGGTCTGACTGAGCGCCTCCAGGAGAGAGGCCCAATCAAGACGCGCCCCGAGGAGCGTCTTGCCACGTGTCACCACTGGGTCTGATTGAGCACCTCCAGGAGAGAGGCCCCAGCAAGACGCGCCCCGAGGAGCGTCTTGCCTTATTTCAGCACTCGGTCTGACTGAGCGCCTCCAGGAGAGAGGCCCAAGCAAGACGCGCCCAGAGGAGCGTCTTGCCACATGTCAACACTGGGTCTGACTGAGCGCCTCCAGGAGAGAGGCCCAAGCAAGACACGCCCCGAGGAGCGTCTTGACACATGTCAACACTGGGTCGGACTGAGGGCCTCCATGAGAGAAGCCCAAGCAAGACGCGCCCCGAGGAGAGTCTTGCCATCAGACCCAGAGGTGACATGTGGCAAGACGCTCCTCGGGCCTCTCTCCTGGAGGCGCTCAGTCAGACCCAGTGTTGACATGTGGCAAGACGCTCCTGGGGGCGCTTCTTGCTTGGGCCTCTCTCCTGGAGGTGCTCAGTCAGACCCAGTGTTGACATGTGGCAAGACGATCCTCGGGGCGCTTCTTGCTTGGGCCTCTCTCCTGGAGGTGCTCAGTCAGACCCAGTGTTGACATGTGGCAAGACGCTCCTCTGGGCGCGTCTTGCTAGGCTTTCTCTCATGGAGGCACTCAGTCAGACCCTGTGTTGACATGTGGCAAGATGCTCGTCGGGGCACGTCTTGCTTGGGCTTCTCTCCTGGAGGCGCTCAGTCAGACCCAGAGGAGACATGTGTCAAGACGCTCCTCGGGGCGCATCTTGCTTGGGCCTCTCTCCTGGAGGCGCTCAGTCAGACCCAGTGTTCACATGTGGCAAGACGCTCCTCGGGGCGCGTCTTGCTTGGGCCTCTCTCCTGGAGGCGCTCAGTCAGACCCAGTGTTGACACGTGGCAAGACGCTCCTCGGGGCGCGTCTTGCTTGGGCCTCTCTCCTGGAGGCGCTCAGTCAGACCCAGTGTTAGCATGTGGCAAGACACTCCTCGGGGCGCGTCTTGGTTGGGCCTCTCTCCTGGAGGCGCTCATTCAGACCCAGTGGTGACATGTGGCAAGACGCTCCTCGGGGCGCGTATTGCTTGGACCTCTCTCCTGAATGCCCTCTGTCAGACCGAGTGTTGACATGTGGCAAAGACTCTCCTCGGGGCGCGTCTTGCTGGGGCCTCTCTCCTGGAGGCGCTCAGTCAGACCCAGTGCTGACATGTGGCAAGACGCTCCTCGGGGCGCGTCTTGCTTGGGCCTCTCTCCTGGAGGCGCTCAGTCAGACTGAGTAGTGACATGTGGCCTGACGCTCCTCGGGGCGCGTCTTGCTTGGGCCTCTCTCCTGGAGGCGCTCTGTCAGACCCAGTGTTGACATGTGTCAAGACACTCCTCGGGGCGCGTCTTGCTTGGGCCTCTCTCCTGGAGGCCCTCTGTCAGACCCAGTGTTGACATGTGTCAAGACGCTCCTCGGGGCGCGTCTTGCTTGGGCTTCTCTCCTGGAGGCCCTCAGTCAGACCCATTGTTGACATGTGGCAAGACGCTCCTCGGGGCGCGTCTTGCTTGGGCTTCTCTCCTGGAGGCGCTCAGACAGACCCAGTGTTGACATATGACAAGACGCTCCTCGGGGCGCGTCTTGCTTGGGCCTCTCTCCTGGAGGCGCTCAGTCAGAACCAGAGGTGACATGTGGCAAGAAGCTCCTCGGGGCGCGTCTTGCTTGGGCCTCTCTCCTGGAGGCCCTCTGTCAGACCCAGTGTTGACATGTGGCAAGACGCTCCTCAGGCCTCTCTCCTGGAGACGCTCAGTCAGACCCAGTGTTGACATGTGGCAAGACGCTCCTCGGGGCGCTTCTTGCTTGGGCCTCTCTCCTGGAGGTGCTCAGTCAGACCCAGTGTTGACATGTGGCAAGACGCTCCTTGGTGCGCGTCTTGCTGGGGCTTCTCTCATGGAGGCACTCAGTCAGACCCAGTGTTGACATGTGGCAAGATGCTCGTCGGGGCACGTCTTGCTTGGGCCTCTCTCCTGGAGGCACTCAGTCAGACCCAGAGGAGACATGTGTCAAGACGCTCCTCGGGGCGCGTCTTGCTTGGGCCTCTCTCCTGGAGGCGCTCAGTCAGACCGAGTGCTGACATGTTGCAAGACGCTCCTCCGGGCGCGTCTTGCTTGGGCCTCTCTCCTGGAGGCGCTCAGTCAGACCCAGTGTTAAACTGTGGCAAGACGCTCCTCGGGGCGCGTCTTGCTTGGGCCTCTCTCCTGGAGGCGTTCAGTCAGACCCAGTGTTGACACGTGGCAAGACGCTCCTCGGGGCGCGTCTTGCTTGGGCCTCTCTCCTGGAGGCGCTCAGTCAGACCCGGTGTTGGCATGTGGCAAGACACTCCTCGGGGCGCGTCTTGGTTGGGCCTCTCTCCTGGAGGCGCTCATTCAGACCCAGTGGTGACATGTGGCAAGACGCTCCTCGGGGCGCGTATTGCTTGGGCCTCTCTCCTGAATGCCCTCTGTCAGACCCAGTGTTGACATGTGGCAAGACTCTCCTCGGGGCGCGTCTTGCTTGGGCTTCTCTCATGGAGTTCCTCAGTCCGACCCAGTGTTGACATGTGGCAAGACGCTCCTCTGGGCGCGTCTTGCTTGGGCTTCTCTCCTGGAGGCCCTCAGTCAGACCCATTGTTGACATGTGGCAAGACGCTCCTCGGGGCACGTCTTGCTTGGGCCTCTCTCCTGGAGGCTCTCAGTCAGACCGAGTAGTGACATGTGGCAAGATGCTCCTCGGGGCGCGTCTTGCTTGGACCTCCCTCCTGAAGGCGCTCAGTCAGACCGAGTAGTGACATTTGGCAAGACGCTCCTCGGGGCGCGTCTTGCTTGGACCTCTCTCCTGGAGGCGCTCAGTTAGACCGAGTAGTGACATGTGGCAAGACGCTCCTCGGGGCACGTCTTGCTTGGGCCTCTCTAATGGAGGCGCTCAGTCAGACCGAGTGCTGACATAAGGCAAGATGCTCCTCGGGGCGCGTCTTGCTGGGGCCTCTCTCCTGGAGGAGCTCAGTCAGACCCAGTGGTGACACGTGGCAAGACGCCCCTCGGGGCGCACCTTGCTTGGGCCTCTCTCCTGGAGGCGCTAAGTCAGACCCAGTGTTGACACGTGGCAAGATGCTCCTCGGGGCGCGTCTTGCTTGGGCCTCTCTCCTGGAGGCGCTCAGTCAGACCCAGTGTTGACATGTGGCAAGACTCTCCTCGGGGCGCGTCTTGCTTGGACCTCTCTCCTGGAGGCGCTCAGTCAGACCGAGTAATGACATGTGGCAAGACGCTCCTCGGGGCGCGTCTTGCTTGGGCTTCTCTCCTGGAGGCGCTCATTCAGACCCAGTGGTGACATGTGGCAAGACGCTCCTCGGGGCGCGTATTGCTTGGGCATCTCTCCTGAATACCCTCTGTCAGACCCAGTGTTGACATGTGTCAAGACGCTCCTCGGTGCGCGTCTTGCTTTGGCCTCTCTCCTGGAGGCGCTCAGTCCGACCGAGTGCTGACATGTGCCCCGGAGGCACTCAGTCAGACCGAGTAGTGACATGTGGCAAGACGCTCCTCGGGGCGCTTCTTGCTTGGGCCTCTCTCCAGAAGGCCCTCAATCAGACCCAGTGTTGACACGTGGCAAGACGCTCCTCGGGGCGCGTCTTGCCTTATGTCAGCACTCGGTCTGACTGAGCGCCTCCATTAGAGAGGCCCAAGCAAGACGCGCCCCGAGGAGTGTCTTGCCACATGTCAACAATGGGTCTGACTGAGGGCCTCCAGGAGAGAAGCCCAAGCAAGACGCGCCCAGAGGAGCGTCTTGCCACATGTCAACACTGGGTCGGACTGAGGAACTCCATGAGAGAAGCCCAAGCAAGACGCCCCCCGAGGAGAGTCTTGCCACATGTCAACACTCGGTCTGACAGAGGGCATTCAGGAGAGAGGCCCAAGCAATACGCGCCCCGAGGAGCGTCTTGCCACATGTCACCACTGGGTCTGAATGAGCGCCTCCAAGAGAGAGGCCCAACCAATACGCGCCCCGAGGAGTGTCTTGCCACATGCCAACACTGGGTCTGACTGAGCGCCTCCAGGAGAGAGGCCCAAGCAAGATGCGCCCCGAGGAGCGTCTTGCCACGTGTCAACACTGGGTCTGACTGAGCGCCTCCAGGAGAGAGGCCCAAGCAAGAAGAGCCCCGAGGAGCGTCTTGCCACATGTCAACACTGGGTCTGACTGAGCGCCTCCAGGAGAGAGGCCCGAGGAGTGTCTTGCCACATGTCACCTCTGGGTCTGACTGAGCGCCTCCAGGAGAGAGGCGCAAGCAAGAAACGCCCGAGGAGCGTCTTGACACATGTCAACACTGGGTCTGACTGAGCGCCTCCAGGTGAGAGGCCCCAGCAAGACGCGCCCCGAGGAGCGTCTTGCCACATGTCAGCACTCGGTCTGACTGAGCGCCTCCAGGAGCGAGGCCCAAGCAAGAAGCGCCCCGAGGAGCGTCTTGCCACATGTCAACAATGGGTCTGACTGAGGGCCTCCAGGAGAGAAGCCCAAGCAAGACGCGCCCCGAGGAGTGTCTTGCCACATGTCACTACTCGGTCTGACTGAGCGCCTCCAGGAGAGAGGTCCAAGCAAGACGCACCCCGAGGAGAGTCTTGCCACATGTCAACACTGGGTCTGACAGAGGGCATCCAGGAGAGAGGCCCAAGCAATACGCGCCCCGAGGAGCCTCTTGCCACATGTCAACAATGGGTCTGACTGAGGGCCTTTAGGAGAGAAGCCAAAGCAAGACGCGCCCCGAGGAGCTTCTTTCCACATGTCAACAATGGGTCTTACTGAGGGCCTCCATGAGAGAAGCCCAAGCAAGACGCGCCCCGAGGAGTGTCTTGCCACATGTCAACACTGTGTCTGACTGAGCGCCTCCAGGAGAGAGGCCCAAGCAAGACGCGCCCCGAGGAGCGTCTTGCCACGTGTCAACACTGGGTCTGACTTAGCTTCTCCAGGAGAGGGGCCCAAGCAAGACGCGCCCCGAGGAGTGTCTTGCCACATGTCACCAATGGGTCTGACTGAGCGCCTCCAGGAGAGAGGCCCAAGCAAGACGCGCCCCGAGGAGCGTCAGGCCACATGTCACTACTCAGTCTGACTGAGCGCCTCCAGGAGAGAGGCCCAAGCAAGACGCGCCCCGAGGAGCGTCTTGCCACGTGTCAACACTGGGTCTGATTGAGGGCCTTCTGGAGAGAGGCCCAAGCAAGACGCACCACGAGGAGCGTCTTGCCACATGTCAACAATGGGTCTTACTGAGGGCCTCCAGGAGAGAAGCCCAAGCAAGACGCGCCCCGAGGAGCGTCTTGCCACATGTCAACACTGGGTCTAATTGAGCGCCTCCAGGAGAGACGCCCAAGCAAGACATACCCCGAGGAGCGTCTTGCCACATGTCACTACTCGGTCTGACTGAGCGCCTCCAGGAGAGAGGTCCAAGCAACACGTGCCCCGAGGAGCGTCTTGCCACAGGTCAACAATGGGTCTGACTGAGGGCCTCCAGGAGAGAAGCCGAAGCAAGAAGCGCCCCGAGGAACGTCTTGCCACATGTCAACACTGGGTCTGACTGAGCGCCTCCAGGAGAGAGGCCCAAGCAAAACACGCCCCGAGGAGCGTCTTGACACATGTCAACACTGGGTCTGACTGAGGGCCTCCATGAGAGAAGCCCAAGCAAGACGCGCCCAGAGGAGAGTCTTGCCACATGTCAACACTGGGTCTGACAGAGGGCATCCAGGAGAGAGGCCCAAGCAATACGCGCCCCGAGGAGCGTCTTGCCACATGTCAACAATGGGTCTGACTGAGGGCCTCCAGGAGAGAAGCCAAAGCAAGACGCGCCCCGAGGAGCTTCTTTCCACATGTCAACAATGGGTCTTACTGAGGGCCTCCATGAGAGAAGCCCAAGCAAGACGCGCCCCGAGGTGTGTCTTGCCACATGTCAACACTGTGTCTGACTGAGCGCCTCCAGGAGAGAGGCCCAAGCAAGACGCGCCCCGAGGAGCGTCTTGCCACGTGTCAACACTGGGTCTGACTTAGCGCCTCCAGGAGAGAGGCCCAAGCAAGATTCGCCTCGAGGAGCGTCTTGCCACGTGTCACCACTGGGTCTGACTGAGCTCCTCCAGGAGAGAGGCCCAAGCAAGACGCGCCCCGAGGAGCGTCTTGCCAAATGTCACTACTCGGTCTGACTGAGCGCCTCCAGGAGGGAGGTCCAAGCAAGACGCGCCCCGAGGAGCGTCTTGCCACATGTCACTACTCGGTCTGACTGAGCACCTCCAGGAGAGAGGCCCAAGCAAGACGCGCCCAGAGGAGCGTCTTGCCACATGTCAACACTGGGTCTGACTGAGCGCCTCCAGGAGAGAGGCCCAAGCAAGACACGCCCCGAGGAGCGTCTTGACACATGTCAACACTGGGTCGGACTGAGGGCCTCCATGAGAGAAGCCCAAGCAAGACGCGCCCCGAGGAGAGTCTTGCCACATGTCAACACTCGGTCTGACAGAGGGCATTCAGGAGAGAGGCCCAAGCAATGAGCGCCCCGAGGAGCGTCTTGCCTTATGTCAGCACTTGGTCTTACTTAGCGCCTCCAGGAGAGAGGCCCAAGCAAGACGCGCCCCGAGGAGCGTCTTGCGACATGTCACTACTCGGTCTAACTGAGCGCCTCCAGGAGAGAGGTCCAAGCACGACGCGCCCCGAGGAGCGTCTTGCCACATGTCACTACTCGGTCTGACTGAGCGCCTCCAGTAGAGAGGCCCAAGCAAGACGTGCCCCGAGGAGCGTCTTGCCACATGTCAACAATGGATCTGACTGAGGGCCTCCAGGAGAGAAGCCCAAGCAAGACGCGCCCCGTGGAGCGTCTTGCCACATGTCAACACTGGGTCTGACTGAGCGCCTCCAGGAGAGAGGCCCAAGCAAGACGCGCCCCGAGGAGCGTCTTGCCACATGTCAACAATGGGTCTGACTGAGGGCCTCCAGGAGAGAAGCCCAAGCAAGACGCGCCCCGTGGAGCGTCTTGCCACATGTCAACACTGGGTCTTATTGAGGGCCTTCTGGAGAGAGGCCCAAGCAATACGCGCCCCGAGGAGCGTCTTGCCACATGTCAACAATGGGTCTTACTGAGGGCCTCCAGGAGAGAGGCCCAAGCAAGATGCGCCCGGAGGAGCGTCTCGCCACATGTCAACACTGGGTCTGACAGAGGGCCTCCAGGAGAGAGGCCCAAGCAAGACGCGCCCCGAGGAGCGTCTTGCCACATGTCACCTCTGGTTCTGACTGAGCGCCTCCAGGAGAGAGGCACAAGCAAGACGCGCCCCGAGGAGCGTCTTGCCACATGTCAACAATGGGTCTGACTGAGGGCCTCCAGGAGAGAAGCCCAAGCAAGACGCGCCCCGTGGAGCGTCTTGACACATGTCAACACTGGGTCTGACAGAGGGCCTCCAGGAGAGGGGCCCAAGCAAGACGCGCCCCGAGGAGTGTCTTGCCACATGTCACCAATGGGTCTGACTGAGCGCCTCCAGGAGGGAGGCCCAAGCAAGACGCGCCCCGAGGAGCGTCAGGCCACATGTCACTACTCAGTCTGACTGAGCGCCTCCAGGAGAGAGGCCCAAGCAAGACGCGCCCCGAGGAGCGTCTTGCCACGTGTCAACACTGGGTCTGATTGAGGGCCTTCTGGAGAGAGGCCCAAGCAAGACGCACCACGAGGAGCGTCTTGCCACATGTCAACAATGGGTCTTACTGAGGGCCTCCAGGAGAGAAGCCCAAGCAAGACGCGCCCCGAGGAGCGTCTTGCCACATGTCAACACTGGGTCTAATTGAGCGCCTCCAGGAGAGACGCCCAAGCAAGACATACCCCGAGGAGCGTCTTGCCACATGTCACTACTCGGTCTGACTGAGCGCCTCCAGGAGAGAGGTCAGAGCAACACGTGCCCCGAGGAGCGTCTTGCCACAGGTCAACAATGGGTCTGACTGAGGGCCTCCAGGAGAGAAGCCGAAGCAAGAAGCGCCCCGAGGAGCGTCTTGCCACATGTCAACACTGGGTCTGACTGAGCGCCTCCAGGAGAGAGGCCCAAGCAAAACACGCCCCGAGGAGCGTCTTGACACATGTCAACACTGGGTCTGACTGAGGGCCTCCATGAGAGAAGCCCAAGCAAGACGCGCCCAGAGGAGAGTCTTGCCACATGTCAACACTGGGTCTGACAGAGGGCATCCAGGAGAGAGGCCCAAGCAATACGCGCCCCGAGGAGCGTCTTGCCACATGTCAACAATGGGTCTGACTGAGGGCCTCCAGGAGAGAAGCCAAAGCAAGACGCGCCCCGAGGAGCTTCTTTCCACATGTCAACAATGGGTCTTACTGAGGGCCTCCATGAGAGAAGCCCAAGCAAGACGCGCCCCGAGGTGTGTCTTGCCACATGTCAACACTGTGTCTGACTGAGCGCCTCCAGGAGAGAGGCCCAAGCAAGACGCGCCCCGAGGAGCGTCTTGCCACGTGTCAACACTGGGTCTGACTTAGCGCCTCCAGGAGAGAGGCCCAAGCAAGATGCACCTCGAGGAGCGTCTTGCCACGTGTCACCACTGGGTCTGACTGAGGGCCTTTAGGAGAGAAGCCAAAGCAAGACGCGCCCCGAGGAGCTTCTTTCCACATGTCAACAATGGGTCTTACTGAGGGCCTCCATGAGAGAAGCCCAAGCAAGACGCGCCCCGAGGAGTGTCTTGCCACATGTCAACACTGTGTCTGACTGAGCGCCTCCAGGAGAGAGGCCCAAGCAAGACGCGCCCCGAGGAGCGTCTTGCCACGTGTCAACACTGGGTCTGACTTAGCTTCTCCAGGAGAGAGGCCCAAGCAAGATGCGCCCCGAGGAGTGTCTTGCCACGTGTCACCACTGGGTCAAGACGCTCCTCGGGGCGCGTCTTGCTTGGGCCTCTCTTCTGGAGAAGCTCAGTCAGAACCAGAGGTGACATGTGGCAAGACGCTCCTCGGGGCGCGTCTTGCTTGGGCCTCTCTCCTGGAGGCCCTCTGTCAGACCCAGTGTTGACATGTGGCAAGACGCTCCTCCGGGCGCATCTTGCTTGGGGCTCTCTCCTGGAGGCCCTCAGTCAGACCCATTGTTGACATGTGGCAAGACGCTCCTCGGGGCGCATCTTGCTTGGGCCTCTCTCCTGGAGGCGCTTAGTCAGACCAAGTGCTGACATAAGGCAAGACGCTCCTCGGGGCACGTCTTGCTGGGGCCTCTCTCCTGGAGGCGCTCAGTCAGACCCAGTGCTGACATGTGGCAAGACGCTCCTCGGGGCGCGTCTTGCTTGGGCCTCTCTCCTGGAGGCGCTCAGTCAGACCCAGTGTTGACATGTGGCAAGATGCTCCTCTGGGCGCGTCTTACTTGGGCCTCTCTCCTGGAGGCGCTCAGTCAGACCCAGTGTTGACACGTGGCAAGACGCTCCTCGGGGCGCGTCTTGGTTGGGCCTCTCTCCTGGAGGCGCTCATTCAGACCCAGTGGTGACATGTGGCAAGACGCTCCTCGGGGCGCGTATTGCTTCGGCCTCTCTCCTGAATGCCCTCTGTCAGACCGAGTGTTGACATGTGGCAAGACTCTCCTTGGGGCGCATCTTGCTTGGGCTTCTCTCATGGAGGCCCTCAGTCCGACCCAGTGTTGACATGTGTCAAGACGCTCCTCGGGGCGTGTCTTGCTTGGGCCTCTCTCCTGAATGCCCTCTGTCAGACCGAGTGTTGACATGTGGCAAGACTCTCCTCGGGGCGCGTCTTGCTGGGGCCTCTCTCCTGGAGGCGCTCAGTCAGACCCAGTGCTGACATGTGGCAAGACGCTCCTCGGGGCGCGTCTTGCTCGGGCCTCTCTCCTGGAGGCGCTCAGTCAGACTGAGTAGTGACATGTGGCGTGACGCTCCTCGGGGCGCGTCTTGCTTGGGCCTCTCTCCTGGAGGCGCTCAGTCAGACCCAGTGGTGACATGTGGCAAGAAACTCCTCGGGGCGCGTCTTGCTTGGGCCTCTCTCCTGGAGGCCCTCTGTCAGACCCAGTGTTGACATGTGTCAAGACGCTCCTCGGGGCGCGTCTTGCTTGGGCTTCTCTCCTGGAGGCCCTCAGTCAGACCCATTGTTGACATGTGGCAAGACGCTCCTCGGGGCGCGTCTTGCTTGGGCTTCTCTCCTGGAGGCGCTCAGACAGACCCAGTGTTGACTTATGACAAGACGCTCCTCGGGGCGCGTCTTGCTTGGGCCTCTCTCCTGGAGAAGCTCAGTCAGAACCAGAGGTGACATGTGGCAAGACGCTCCTCGGGGCGCGTCTTGCTTGGGCCTCTCTCCTGGAGGCCCTCTGTCAGACCCAGTGTTGACATGTGGCAAGACGCTCCTCCGGGCGCATCTTGCTTGGGCCTCTCTCCTGGAGGCCCTCAGTCAGACCCATTGTTGACATGTGGCAAGACGCTCCTCGGGGCGCGTCTTGCTTGGGCCTCTCTCCTGGAGGCGCTCAGTCAGACCGAGTGCTGACATAAGGCAAGACGCTCCTCGGGGCGCGTCTTGCTGGGGCCTCTCTCCTGGAGGCGCTCAGTCAGACCCAGTGCTGACATGTGGCAAGACGCTCCTCGGGGCGCGTCTTGCTGAGGCCTCTCTCCTGGAGGTGCTCAATCAGACCCAGTGGTGACACGTGGCAAGACGCTCCTCTGGGCGCGTCTTGCTTGGGCCTCTCTCCTGGAGGAGCTCAGTCAGACCCAGTGGTGACACGTGGCAAGACGCTCCTCGGGGCGCATCTTGCTTGGGCCTCTCTCCTGGAGGCACTCAGTCAGACCCAGAGGAGACATGTGTCAAGACGCTCCTCGGTGCGCGTCTTGCTTTGGCCTCTCTCCTGGAGGCGCTCAGTCCGACCGAGTGCTGACATGTGCCCCGGAGGCACTCAGTCAGACCGAGTAGTGACATGTGGCAAGACGCTCCTCGGGGCGCTTCTTGCTTGGGCCTCTCTCCAGAAGGCCCTCAATCAGACCCAGTGTTGACACGTGGCAAGACGCTCCTCGGGGCGCGTCTTGCCTTATGTCAGCACTCGGTCTGACTGAGCGCCTCCATTAGAGAGGCCCAAGCAAGACGCGCCCCGAGGAGTGTCTTGCCACATGTCAACAATGGGTCTGACTGAGGGCCTCCAGGAGAGAAGCCCAAGCAAGACGCGCCCAGAGGAGCGTCTTGCCACATGTCAACACTGGGTCGGACTGAGGAACTCCATGAGAGAAGCCCAAGCAAGACGCCCCCCGAGGAGAGTCTTGCCACATGTCAACACTCGGTCTGACAGAGGGCATTCAGGAGAGAGGCCCAAGCAATACGCGCCCCGAGGAGCGTCTTGCCACATGTCACCACTGGGTCTGAATGAGCGCCTCCAAGAGAGAGGCCCAACCAATACGCGCCCCGAGGAGTGTCTTGCCACATGCCAACACTGGGTCTGACTGAGCGCCTCCAGGAGAGAGGCCCAAGCAAGATGCGCCCCGAGGAGCGTCTTGCCACGTGTCAACACTGGGTCTGACTGAGCGCCTCCAGGAGAGAGGCCCAAGCAAGAAGCGCCCCGAGGAGCGTCTTGCCACATGTCAACACTGGGTCTGACTGAGCGCCTCCAGGAGAGAGGCCCGAGGAGTGTCTTGCCACATGTCACCTCTGGGTCTGACTGAGCGCCTCCAGGAGAGAGGCGCAAGCAAGAAACGCCCGAGGAGCGTCTTGACACATGTCAACACTGGGTCTGACTGAGCGCCTCCAGGTGAGAGGCCCCAGCAAGACGCGCCCCGAGGAGCGTCTTGCCACATGTCAGCACTCGGTCTGACTGAGCGCCTCCAGGAGCGAGGCCCAAGCAAGAAGCGCCCCGAGGAGCGTCTTGCCACATGTCAACAATGGGTCTGACTGAGGGCCTCCAGGAGAGAAGCCCAAGCAAGACGCGCCCCGAGGAGTGTCTTGCCACATGACACTACTCGGTCTGACTGAGCGCCTCCAGGAGAGAGGTCCAAGCAAGACGCACCCCGAGGAGAGTCTTGCCACATGTCAACACTGGGTCTGACAGAGGGCATCCAGGAGAGAGGCACAAGCAAGACGCGCCCCGAGGAGCGTCTTGCCACATGTCAACAATGGGTCTGACTGAGGGCCTCCAGGAGAGAAGCCCAAGCAAGACGCGCCCCGTGGAGCGTCTTGACACATGTCAACACTGGGTCTGACAGAGGGCCTCCAGGAGAGGGGCCCAAGCAAGACGCGCCCCGAGGAGTGTCTTGCCACATGTCACCAATGGGTCTGACTGAGCGCCTCCAGGAGGGAGGCCCAAGCAAGACGCGCCCCGAGGAGCGTCAGGCCACATGTCACTACTCAGTCTGACTGAGCGCCTCCAGGAGAGAGGCCCAAGCAAGACGCGCCCCGAGGAGCGTCTTGCCACGTGTCAACACTGGGTCTGATTGAGGGCCTTCTGGAGAGAGGCCCAAGCAAGACGCACCACGAGGAGCGTCTTGCCACATGTCAACAATGGGTCTTACTGAGGGCCTCCAGGAGAGAAGCCCAAGCAAGACGCGCCCCGAGGAGCGTCTTGCCACATGTCAACACTGGGTCTAATTGAGCGCCTCCAGGAGAGACGCCCAAGCAAGACATACCCCGAGGAGCGTCTTGCCACATGTCACTACTCGGTCTGACTGAGCGCCTCCAGGAGAGAGGTCAGAGCAACACGTGCCCCGAGGAGCGTCTTGCCACAGGTCAACAATGGGTCTGACTGAGGGCCTCCAGGAGAGAAGCCGAAGCAAGAAGCGCCCCGAGGAGCGTCTTGCCACATGTCAACACTGGGTCTGACTGAGCGCCTCCAGGAGAGAGGCCCAAGCAAAACACGCCCCGAGGAGCGTCTTGACACATGTCAACACTGGGTCTGACTGAGGGCCTCCATGAGAGAAGCCCAAGCAAGACGCGCCCAGAGGAGAGTCTTGCCACATGTCAACACTGGGTCTGACAGAGGGCATCCAGGAGAGAGGCCCAAGCAATACGCGCCCCGAGGAGCGTCTTGCCACATGTCAACAATGGGTCTGACTGAGGGCCTCCAGGAGAGAAGCCAAAGCAAGACGCGCCCCGAGGAGCTTCTTTCCACATGTCATCAATGGGTCTTACTGAGGGCCTCCATGAGAGAAGCCCAAGCAAGACGCGCCCCGAGGTGTGTCTTGCCACATGTCAACACTGTGTCTGACTGAGCGCCTCCAGGAGAGAGGCCCAAGCAAGACGCGCCCCGAGGAGCGTCTTGCCACGTGTCAACACTGGGTCTGACTTAGCGCCTCCAGGAGAGAGGCCCAAGCAAGATGCACCTCGAGGAGCGTCTTGCCACGTGTCACCACTGGGTCTGACTGAGCTCCTCCAGGAGAGAGGCCCAAGCAAGACGCGCCCAGAGGAGCGTCTTGCCACGTGTCACCACTGGGTCTGATTGAGCACCTCCAGGAGAGAGGCCCTAGCAAGACGCGCCCCGAGGAGCGTCTTGCCTTATGTCAGCACTCGGTCTGACTGAGCGCCTCCAGGAGAGAGGCCCAAGCAAGACGCGCCCCGAGGAGCGTCTTGCCACATGTCAACAATGGGTCTGACTGAGGGCCTCCAGGAGAGAAGCCCAAGCAAGACGCGCCCCGTGGAGCGTCTTGCCACATGTCAACACTGGGTCTGACTGAGCGCCTCCAGGAGAGAGGCCCAAGCAAGACTCGCCCCGAGGAGCGTCTTGCCACATGTCAACAATGGGTCTGACTGAGGGCCTCCAGGAGAGAAGCCCAAGCAAGACGCGCTTCGTGGAGCGTCTTGCCACATGTCAACACTGGGTCTTATTGAGGGCCTTCTGGAGAGAGGCCCAAGCAAT
Organism: Nothobranchius furzeri; assembly: GCF_043380555.1. Lineage (NCBI taxonomy): Eukaryota > Metazoa > Chordata > Actinopteri > Cyprinodontiformes > Nothobranchiidae > Nothobranchius > Nothobranchius furzeri. The sequence goes on along the minus strand of NC_091744.1, from coordinate 30,305,684 downwards.
ACGCGCCCCGAGGAGCGTCTTGCCACATGTCAACAATGGGTCTTACTGAGGGCCCCCAGGAGAGAGGCCCAAGCAAGATGCGCCCGGAGGAGCGTCTTGCCACATGTCAACACTGGGTCTGACAGAGGGCCTCCAGGAGAGAGGCCCAAGCAAGACGCGCCCCGAGGAGCGTCTTGCCACATGTCACCTCTGGTTCTGACTGAGCGCCTCCAGGAGAGAGGCCCAAGCAAGATGCGCCCCGAGGAGCGTCTTGCCACATGTCAACAATGGGTCTGACTGAGGGCCTCCAGGAGAGAAGCCCAAGCAAGACGCGCCCCGTGGAGCGTCTTGACACATGTCAACACTGGGTCTGACAGAGGGCCTCCAGGAGAGGGGCCCAAGCAAGACGCGACCCGAGGAGTGTCTTGCCACATGTCACCAATGGGTTTGACTGAGCGCCTCCAGGAGAGAGGCCCAAGCAAGACGCGCCCCGAGGAGCGTCAGGCCACATGACACTACTCAGTCTGACTGAGCGCCTCCAGGAGAGAGGCCCAAGCAAGACGCGCCCCGAGGAGCGTCTTGCCACGTGTCAACACTGGGTCTGATTGAGGGCCTTCTGGAGAGAGGCCCAAGCAAGACGCACCACGAGGAGCGTCTTGCCACATGTCAACAATGGGTCTTACTGAGGGCCTCCAGGAGAGAAGCCCAAGCAAGACGCGCCCCGAGGAGCTTCTTGCCACATGTCAGCACTCGGTCTGACTGAGCGCCTCCAGGAGAGAAGCCAAAGCAAGACGCGCCCCGAGGAGCTTCTTGCCACGTGTCACCACTGAGTCTGACTGAGCGCCTCCAGGAGAGAGGCCCAAGCAAGACGCGCCCCGAGGAGCGTCTTGCCACGTGTCACCACTGGGTCTGATTGAGCGCCTCCAGGAGAGAGGCCCCAGCAAGACCGGTCAGGCCTGCAGTGTACACATCAGAGACATGATGTTCTTTCACAGAACTGAGGTTGTTCATTACTAAATGACTTTTACAGGAATATTGTTATTATACTATTCAACAGGTTGATCATAATAATGTGTATTAAACCCACAACCTAGCACTGAGGACAGAGGGACTTTATTTAAATTAGTACTTAATGGAAACGATTCATAATGATACACAAGAGCCATGTCATACATTCAGCCTAGGAATAGTAGCATTGTGCACTATTAAAAATATACACATCAATTGCTCGAATCCCATTGTTGCAAAGTAAAACTCTAATAAAACTCTAGTCTGACATCAACAGAGAAGACTTAGTGTATGCACTACAAATACAGCATTAGGATTTCGAGTGGACCGTGCACCTTGTGAACCATCAGAGGCTTATGACGCAACATATCTTCCAGTTGCTATTAGACAAGTTATAATTCTCGACCATTTTTCGGAACTGGTTTCTTGGGTCCGTGAGTAAATGCCAAATGAGATGATAGTCCTTAAGTAAGTTCCTTGCGATCCCATGTCACGCTCTTGCCCATCAGCCGGTGAACGCTGAGACGGAACTCGATGAGAGCGATGTATTTTTTAAGTGCTCCGAATGTACTTCTAACAAGCGTGCGATTCACTTCGTGAGTAAACTGCAGCTGCAGCTGATTCAAACAGTCGAGCCAACTTTCTACATCACAATGTTCGTTTTGTAGTTAGTCGAGTTACCTTTTGTGTGGCGCATGCACGGGTCGTTAGCGTCCAGCTCCCAGCTTAGAGAGTCCTGTATTGACACAGACGTCAATACATCTCGATGTCATGCAACACACAAAGTCTGTCGCATACAGGTGGGTTAACACATGTACGATACCTTTTGTGTGGCGCATGCACGGGTCGTTAGCGTCCAGCTCCCGGCTTATAGAGAGTCCTGTATTGACACAGACGTCAATACATCTCGATGTCATGCAACACACAAAGTCTGTCGCATACAGGTGGGTTAACACACATGTACGATGTGTGCGATGGCACGCCCAGTTTACAATGGGACACGACGATGATCATTGTTAACCAAACTCTTGTTTCTCACGACAGGTGGTAGCGTTGTCTCCTGCACCTGGTCTTCGTGCACAGAGGGTGCTGTAATGTGCTCGTCATAGTCGCGATCGTTGTCACTCGAATCCGTTGTTCTCACGACAGGTGGTAGCGTTGTCTCCTGCATGTTGTCTTCACGTGCGGCAAGCGTTGTGCTGTGCTCGTTATAATGGTTGTCTTCGTACAAAGGGGGTGTTGAATACTCCTTCGCGAGTAGTGTAGGAGGTGGTGTGATGGGACGTATCTCAGAGGCGTTATGTGAGCGTACCATCATGGCCTGAGCAACTGCGACTACTGAGAGTACACCCAGTACAGACAGCGAGATCATTTTTTTTACTTGGGTGTTGTACGTGTGGGTACAGCCGCTTTAATGGCAGTGAGAGCAAGTGGTCAAATGTATTTATAGGTCACTAGCAGAAACTAAGGCACGTGGTCAGAGTGTAATCGTAACCACCGTAGCTCTTGTCATAATTTAATTAACATAGAAATCAGAAACGGGCATGTCAGGATAGACATCGCGAGTTATAATGCGGCCAGTATCTGTGTGCGCTTGAGAGCACCTTGTTGTTCTACTGTGGTGCCCACGCCGCCGGGTCTGTAAATGTCATCGACCTTCTTTATATACGCATACGCTAAAGACCGTATATTCTCTATGGATTTGAACACGTCCTTTGTTTTGCGTAACACTTGAGCTGTCTCGAGCGTGATTTTGTGAGTGTACGCCAGTGTTTCGCGTGCACCGAGGTCCGAAAGGGCGTGCGCTACAACTATTAACCTTGGTTTGGGAGTGTGGCGAAACGCTCGCTCCGCTGTAATGGGCAGATGCAATGTTATCACCTGGTACGTTTCGTTAGTCGGGTCGTAACACACCGGTCCGTGACATGGACCGTCACATTGTATGGGGCACAGTAAGGACAACACGCCGCCGACCGTGACTTCGCACTCGACCGCGGTGGTGTTGTCGATTTGCAAAGGATCACATACGCCTCTACAGTCGCAATGAGGCACATTGTAGTCGACGCGACCGTCGGTCACCATAGCTTTCGTCAGCCAACACACTCGATTGCCCTTCGAAACATCGGCGATCAACGTGAGCGTAGAGGTCGCTGTCGCTTTACTGTACGCCAGGATATCCGTGTGTGAGTGCACGCTCAACGTCGATTGACAACCGGTCATGTCAGACCTGATCAGACCTTCCGAACACATGACCATTAGTTGTTGTGCGGCCGAGAGTATCGCGATCATACCGTTGAGATGTGTAGAAAGCGCGTACACGCCAGCCTTCCACGTTTCCAAAATTTCCAGCAGTCTAGAGGGACTTGTCTTAGCGCGCACGGCTGTGCTGAATTTGCGTTGGGTAGACACAATGGCTTCTGCCTCGTTTAGGATCTTGTGGGCTCATGTACTCGTGGTAGGCCAAGACGTGTATAGTCGAGCGCGGTGACGCCCCGAACACTTGACCCGGTTTTGTTGTGGCGATATGCGTGTCCAGTAATGCGGCAAAGTCCGCGTGTCTAGCGTGTATTGATTTTACAGCTCGCTCATACCCCAACAGTACGGTCCGTAGAAGTTCGTTCACTTGTTTCCATGCGCTCGTGGAACACAGGACATCGCAACCTCTGTGATAATCAAGTAAAGCGGCACACACCAGCTGCTTGCACGTTGTAAATGCAATCGGTAGTAACTTCTTACTCCACTCTATGTTGAACTTGTATAGTATGTATATGGGCGGTTGCGGCGGTTTGCGCATTTTCTATCTACCCCCCGTTAATATGACTCTGTGGTCTGTCTCCTGAGATGGTGCGGTTGGAACTTGCGAGAGTGCACTATGGACGGTCGGCGTTTCCATTTCGTCAACTGTGCCATTTTCAGCCGCTGACAAACGGCCGTCGACGGTCGATGCGAGACACCAACATAACGTTAGACCGCGACCCTCATGCCAGTTTTCTGTAGTACTGGTTGTAGTTTCTGGTGCACACTCGATACGCCATTACGATCACAATTACGTTGATTAATAAATCCAGTGTTGTAGCGACTGCAGCCAGCGCCGTCGCGCAACTCGTGTTGGTGTTATCTCTCGATACTTTCGTTGGTATTCAAGCGTATGCAGAATCTACGGATCTGGTGAAGTTGCTTGTCACTAGCTTGCGCACGTTTGATATGGCACTTTGCGCGAGACTCGCACAACCTGCAGTGGCGACCGTCGCGTCAGTGCAAAGTTTTTCCGATATATCGCTCGCAACATCGTTTGTCATTTGCTGTACACTGCGCACACTGGCCGCGAGGTCGCGGAGAGGGTCTTCGTTACGAGCTACTCTGGTAGCGCCGTGGTTGATGAGGACGATCATCTTTAGCAATAGTTCATCTCGAAGCGCAACGATGGTGAGGGCGACGGGTTGGCCGGTTCCGCCTTCAGGCCACTCGGTTGCCGCTATATTGCCCAATGCCATACACGCAGACGAACCCTGTACACACTCAATGACCCGTGTGCGATCGTTGATTTCTGCTAGTACGTTTGCTAGGTCTACGTGCTTCCACGGATCGGGCGTGGGCACGCGCTTGTTTTTAGAGGCGTTTTCGGGCATGCCTCTACCCTGCACGACCGCTCGTGGCCGCACTAGCTATATTTATCTTTATTTGTTTCACACACACACACACACACACACACACACACACACACACACACACACACACACACACACACACACACACACACACACACACACACACACACACACAGACACACACACACACACACACACGCACGCACCCACACACACACACACACACACACACACAGGCCCTTGCGTGCAAACCCCGGTCAGGCCTGCAGTGTACACATCAGAGACATGATGTGCTTTCACAGAACTGAGGTTGTTCATTACTAAATGACTTTTACAGGAATATTGTTATTATACTATTTAACAGGTTGATCATAATAATGTGTATTAAACCCACAACCTAGCACTGAGGACAGAGGGACTTTATTTAAATTAGTACTTAATGGAAACGATACATAATGATACATAAGATCCATGTCATACATTCAGCCTAGGAATAGTAGCATTGTGCATTATTAAAAATATACAGATCAATTGCTCGAATCCCATTGTTGCAAAGTAAAACTCTAATAAAACTCTAGTCTGACATCAACAGAGAAGACTTAGTGTATGTACTACAAATACAGCATTAGGATTTCGAGTGGACCGTGCACCTTGTGAACCATCAGAGGCTTATGACGCAACATTTCTTCCAGTTGCTATTAGACAAGTTATAATTCTCGACCATTTTTCGGAACTGGTTTCTTGGGTCCGTGAGTAAATGCCAAATGAGATGATAGTCCTTAAGTAAGTTCCTGGCGATCCCATGTCACGCTCTTGCCCATCAGCCGGTGAATGCTGAGACGGAACTCGATGAGAGCGATGTATTTTTTAAGTGCTCCGAATGTACTTCTAACAAGCGTGCGATTCACTTCGTGAGTAAACCGCAGCTGCAGCTGATTCAAACAGTCGAGCCAACATTCTACATCACAATATGCGTTTTGTAGTTAGTCGAGTTACCTTTTGTGTGGCGCATGCACGGGTCGTTAGCGTCCAGCTCCCAGCTTAGAGAGTCCTGTATTGACACAGACGTCAATACATCTCGATGTCATGCAACACACAAAGTCTGTCGCATACAGGTAAGTTAACACACATGTACGATGTGTGCGATGGCGCGCCCGTTTACAATGGGACACGACGATGATCATTGTTAACCAAACTCTTGTTTGTCACGACAGGTGGTAGCGTTGTCTCCTGCACTTGGTCTTCGTGCACAGAGGGTGTTGTAATGTGCTCGTCATAGTCGCGATCGTTGTCACTCGAATCCGTTGTTCTCACAACAGGTGGTAGCGTTGTCTCCTGCATGTTGTCTTCGCGTGCGGCAAGCATTGTGCTGTGCTCGTTATAATGGTTGTCTTCGTACAAAGGGGGTGTTGAATACTCCTTCGCGAGTAGTCTAGGAGGTGGTGTGATGGAACGTATCTCAGAGGCGTTATGTGAGCGTACCACCATGCCCTGAGCAACTGCGACTACTGAGAGTACACCCAGTACAGACAGCGAGATCAATTTTTTTTCTTGGGTGTTGTACGTGTGGGTACAGCCGCTTTAAAGGCAGTGAGAGCAAGTGGGCAAATGTATTTATAGGTCACTAGCAGAAACTAAGGCACGTGGTCAGAGTGTAATCGTAACCACCTAAAGTAGCTCTTGTCATAATTTAATATACATAGAAATCAGAAACAGGTATGTCAGGATAGACATCGCGAGTGATAATGCGGCCAGTATCTGTGTGCGCTTGAGAGCACCTTGTTGTTCTACTGTGGTGCCCACGCCGCCGGGTCTGTAAATGTCATCGACCTTCTTTATATACGCATACGCTAAAGACCGTATATTCTCTATGGATTTTAACACGTCCTTTGTTTCGCGTAACGCTTGAGCTGTCTCGAGCGTGATGTTGTGAGTGTACACCAGTGTTTCGCGTGCACCGAGGTCCGAAAAGGCGTGCGCTACAACTATTAACCTTGGTTTGGGAGTGTGGCGAAACGCTCGCTCCGCTGTAATGGGCAGATGCAATGTTATCACCTGGTACGTTTCGTTAGTCGGGTCATAACACACCGGTCCGTCACACGGACCGTCACATTGTATGGGGCTTATACTATTCAACAGATTGATCATAATAATGTGTATTAAACCCACAACCTAGCACTGAGGACAGAGGGACTTTATTTAAATTAGTACTTAATGGAAACGAGGCATAATGATACATAAGAGCCATGTCATACATTCAGCCTAGGAATAGTAGCATTGTGCACTATTAAAAATATACACATCAATTGCTCGAATCCCATTGTTGCAAAGTAAAACTCTAATAAAACTCTAGTCTGACATCAACAGAGAAGACTTAGTGTATGTACTACAAATACAGCATTAGGATTTCGAGTGGACCGTGCACCTGGTGAACCATCAGAGGCTTATGACGCAACATATCTTCCAGTTCTGACTGAGCGCCTCCAGGAGAGAGGCCCAAGCAAGACCCGCCCCGAGGAGCGTCTTGCCACATGTCACTACTCGGTCTAACTGAGCGCCTCCAGGAGAGAGGTCCAAGCAAGACACGCCCCGAGGAGCGTCTTGCCACATGTCACTACTCGGTCTGACTGAGCGCCTCCAGGAGGGAGGTCCAAGCAAGACGCGCCCCGAGGAGCGTCTTGCCACATGTCACTACTCGGTCTGACTGAGCGCCTCCAGGAGAGAGGCCCAAGCAAGACGTGCCCCGAGGAGCGTCTTGCCACATGTCAACAATGGGTCTGACTGAGGGCCTCCAGGAGAGAAGCCCAAGCAAGACGCGCCCCGAGGAGCGTCTTGCCACATGTCAACACTGGGTCTGACTGAGGGCCCCCAGGAGAGAGGCCCAAATAAGACGCGCCCCGAGGAGCGTTTTGCCACATGTCAACACTGGGTCTGACTGAGGGCCTCCAAGAGAGAAGCCCAAGCAAGATGCGCCCCGAGGAGCGTCTTGCCACATGTCAGCACTCGGTCTGACTGAGCGCCTCCAGGAAGGAGGCCCAAGCAAGACGCGCCCCGAGGAGCGTCTTGCCACATGTCAACACTGGGTCTGACTGAGCGCCTCCAGGAGAGAGGCCCAAGCAAGACGCGCCCCGAGGAGCGTCTTGCCACATGTGAACACTGGGTCTGACTGAGCGCCTCCAGGAGAGAGGCCAAAGCAAGACGCTCCCCGAGGAGCGTCTTGACACATGTCTCCTCTGGGTCTGACTGAGCGCCTCCAGGAGAGAGGCCCAAGCAAGACGTGCCCCGAGGAGCATCTTGCCACATGTCAACACTGGGTCTGACTGAGTGCCTCCATGAGAGAAGCCCCAGCAAGACGCACCCCGAGGAGCGTCTTGCCGCATGTCAACACTGGGTCTGACTGAGCAGCTCCAGGAGAGAGGCCCAAGCAAGACGTGCCCCGAGGAGCGTCTTGCCACATGTCAACACTGGGTCTGACTGAGCGCCTCCAGGAGAGAGGCCCGAGGAGCGTCTTGCCACATGTCACCTCTGGGTCTGACTGAGCGCCTCCAGGAGAGAGGCGCAAGCAAGAAACGCCCGAGGAGCGTCTTGACACATGTCAACACTGGGTCTGACTGAGCGCCTCCAGGAGAGAGGCCCCAGCAACACGCGCCCCGAGGAGCGTCTTGCCACATGTCAACACTGGGTCTGACTGAGTGCCTCCATGAGAGAAGGCCCAGCAAGACGCGCCTCGAGGAGCGTCTTGCCACATGTCACTACTCGGTCTGACTGAGCGCCTCCAGGAGAGAGGCCCAAGCAAGACGTGCCCCGAGGAGCGTCTTGCCACATGTCAACAATGGGTCTGACTGAGGGCCTCCAGGAGAGAAGCCCAAGCAAGAAGCGCCCCGAGGAGCGTCTTGCCACATGTCAACACTGGGTCTGACTGAGCGCCTCCAGGAGAGAGTCCCAAGCAAGACACGCCCCGAGGAGCGTCTTGACACATGTCAACACTGGGTCTGACTGAGGGCCTCCATGAGAGAGGCCCAAGCAATACGCGCCCCGAGGAGCGTCTTGCCACATGTCAACAATGGGTCTGACTGAGGGCCTCCAGGAGAGAAGCCAAAGCAGGACGCGCCCCGAGGAGCTTCTTTCCAGATGTCAACAATGGGTCTTACTGTGGGCCTCCATGAGAGAAGCCCAAGCAAGACGCGCCCCGAGGAGTGTCTTGCCACATGTCAACACTGTGTCTGACTGAGCGCCTCCAGGAGAGAGGCCCAAGCAAGACGCGTCCCGAGGAGCGTCTTGCCACGTGTCAACACTCGGTCTGACTTAGCGCCTCCAGGAGAGAGGCCCAAGCAAGATGCGCCCCGAGGAGCGTCTTGCCAAGTGTCACCACTGGGTCTGACTGAGCTCCTCCAGGAGAGAGGCCCAAGCAAGACGCGCCCAGAGGAGCGTCTTGCCACGTGTCACCACTGGGTCTGATTGAGCACCTCCAGGAGAGAGGCCCCAGCAAGACGCGCCCCGAGGAGCGTCTTGCCTTATGTCGGCACTCGGTCTGACTGAGCGCTTCCAGGAGAGAGGCCCAAGCAAGACGCGCCCCGAGGAGCATCTTGCCACATGTCACTACTCGGTCTAACTGAGCGCCTCCAGGAGAGAGGTCCAAGCAAGACGCGCCCCGAGGAGCGTCTTGCCAAATGTCACTACTCGGTCTGACTGAGCGCCTCCAGGAGGGAGGTCCAAGCAAGACGCGCCCCGAGGAGCGTCTTGCCACATGTCACTACTCGGTCTGACTGAGCGCCTCCAGGAGAGAGGCCCAAGCAAGACGTGCCCCGAGGAGCGTCTTGCCACATGTCAACAATGGGTCTGACTGAGGGCCTCCAGGAGAAAAGCCCAAGCAAGATGCGCCCAGAGGAGCATCTTGCCACATGTCAACACTGGGTCTGACTGAGCGCCTCCAGGAGAGAGACCCAAGCAAGACATGCCCCGAGGAGCGTCTTGACATATGTCAACACTGGGTCGGACTGAGGGCCTCCATGAGAGAAGCCCAAGCAAGACGCGCCCCGAGGAGAGTCTTGCCACATGTCAACACTCGGTCTGACAGAGGGCATTCAGGAGAGAGGCCCAAGCAATACGCGCCCCGAGGAGCGTCTTGCCACATGTCACCACTGGGTCTGAATGAGCGCCTCCAGGAGAGAGGCCCAACCAAGACGCGCCCCGAGGAGTGTCTTGCCACATGCCAACACTGGGTCTGACTGAGCGCCTCCAGGAGAGAGGCCCAAGCAAGACGCGCCCCGAGGAGCGTCTTGCCAAGTGTCAACACTGGGTCTGACTGAGCGCCTCCAGGAGAGAGGCCCAAGCAAGACGTGCCCCGAGGAGCGTCTTTCCACGTGTCACCACTGGGTCTGACTGAGCGCCTCCAGGAGAAGGGCCCAAGCAAGACGCGCCCCGAGGAGCGTCTTGCCACATGTCAACACTGGGTCTGACTGAGCGCCTCCAGGAGAGAGGCCCAAGCAAGACGCGCCCCGAGGAGCGTCTTGCCACATGTCAACACTGGGTCTGACTGAGCGCCTCCAGGAGAGATGCCCAAGCAAGATGCGCCCCGAGGAGCGTCTTGCCACATGTCAACAATGGGTCTGACTGAGGGCCTCCAGGAGAGAGGCCCAAGCAAGATGCACCCGAAGGAGCGTCTTGCCACATGTCAACACTGGGTCTGACAGAGGGCCTCCAGGAGAGAGGACCAAGCAAGACGCGCCCCGAGGAGCGTCTTGCCACATGTCACCTCTGGTTCTGACTGAGCGCCTCCAGGAGAGAGGCCCAAGCAAGACGCGCCCCGAGGAGCGTCTTGCCACATGTCAACAATGGGTCTGACTGAGGGCCTCCAGGAGAGAAGCCCAAGCAAGACGCGCCCCGAGGAGCGTCTTGACACATGTCAACACTGGGTCTGACAGAGGGCCTCCACGAGAGAGGCCCAAGCAAGACGCGCCCCGAGGAGTGTCTTGCCACAGTCACCACTGGGTCTGACTGAGCGCCTCCAGGAGAGAGGCCCAAGCAAGACGTGCCCCGAGGATCGTCAGGCCACATGTCACTACTCAGTCTGACTGAGCGCCTCCAGGAGAGAGGCCCAAGCAAGACGCATCTTGCTTGGGCTTCTCTCCTGGAGGCCCTCAGTCAGACCCATTGTTGACATGTGGCAAGACGCTCCTCGGGGTGCGTCTTGCTTGGGCCTCTCTCCTGGAGGCGCTCAGTCAGACCGAGTGCTGACATGTGGCAAGACGCTCCTCGGGGCGCGTCTTGCTTGGGCTTCTCTCCTGGAGGCGCTCAGTCAGACTGAGTAGTGATATGTGGCCTGACGCTCCTCGGGGCGCGTCTTGCTTAGGCCTCTCTCCTGGAGGCGCTCAGTCAGACCCTGTGGTGACATGTGGCAAGACACTCCTCGGGGCGCGTCTTGCTTGGGCCTCTCTCCTGGAGGCCCTCTGTCAGACCCAGTGTTGACATGTGGCAAGACGCTCCTCGGGGCGCGTCTTGCTTGGGCCTCTCTCCTGGAGGCGCTCAGTCAGAACCAGAGGTGACATGTGGCAAGACGCTCCTCGGGGCTTGTTTTACTTGGGCCTCTCTCCTGGAGGCCCTCTGTCAGACCCAGTGTTGACATGTGGCAAGACGCTCCTCCGGGTGCATCTTGCTTGGGACTCTCTCCTGGAGGCCCTCAGTAAGACCCATTGTTGACATGTGGCAAGACGCTCCTCGGGGCGCTTCTTGCTTGGGCCTCTCTCCAGAAGGCCCTCAATCAGACCCAGTGTTGACATGTGGCAAGACGCTCCACGGGGCGCGTCTTGCTTGGGCTTCTCTCCTGGAGGCCCTCAGTCAGACCCATTGTTGACATGTGGCAAGACGCTCCTCGGGGCGCGTCTTGCTTGGACCTCTCTCCTGGAGGCGCTCAGTTAGACCGAGTAGTGACATGTCGCAAGACGCTCCTCGGGGCGCGTCTTGCTTGGGCCTCTCTCCTGGAGGTGCTCAGTCAGACCGAGTAGTGACATAGGGCAAGACGCTCCTCGGGGCGCGTCTTGCTTGGACCTCTCTCCTGGAGGCGCTCAGTTAGACCGAGTAGTGACATGTCGCAAGACGCTCCTCGGGGCGCGTCTTGCTTGGGCCTCTCTCATGGAGGCCCTCTGTCAGACCCAGTGTTGACATGTGGCAAGACGCTCCTCGGGGCGCATCTTGCTTGGGCCTCTCTCCTGGAGGCGCTCAGTCAGAACCAGAGGTGACACGTGGCAAGACGCTCCTCGGGGCGCGTCTTGCTTGGGCCTCTCTCCTGGAGGCGCTCAGTCAGACCCAGTGTTGACATGTGGCAAGACGCTCCTCGGGGTGCGTATTGCTTGGGCCTCTCTCCTGGAGGCCCTCTGTCAGACCCAGTGTTGACATGTGGCAAAACGCTCCTCCGGGCCCATCTTCCTTGGGCCTCTCTCCTGGAGGCCCTCAGTAAGACCCATTGTTGACATGTGGCAGGAAGCTCCTCGGGGCGCGTCTTGCTTGGGCCTCTCTCCTGGAGGCGCTCAGTCAGACTGAGTAGTGACATGTGGCCTGACGCTCCTCGGGGTGCGTCTGGCTTGGGCCTCTCTCCTGGAGGCGCTCAGTCAGACCCAGTGTTGACATGTGGCAAGACGCTCCACGGGGCGCGTCTTGCTTGGGCTTCTCTCCTGGAGGCCCTCAGTCAGACCCATTGTTGACATGTGGCAAGACGCTCCTCGGGGCACGTCTTGCTTGGGCCTCTCTCCTGGAGGCGCTCAGTCAGACCGAGTAGTGACATGTGGCAAGACGCTCCTCGGGGTGCGTCTTGCTTGGACCTCTCTCCTGGAGGTGCTCAGTTAGACCGAGTAGTGACATGTCGCAAGACTCTCCTCGGGGCGCGTCTTGCTTGGGCTTCTCTCATGGAGGCCCTTAGTCAGACCCAGTGTTGACATGTGTCAAGACGCTCCTCGGGGCGTGTCTTGCTTGGGCCTCTCTCCTGGAGGCGCTCAGTCAGACCCAGTGTTGACATGTGGCAAGACGCTCCTCGGGGCGTGTCTTGCTGGGGCTTCTCTCATGGAGGCACTCAGTCAGATCCAGTGTTGACATGTGGCAAGACGCTCCTCGGGGCGCGTCTTGCTTGGACCTCTCTCCCTGAGGGGCTCAGTCAGGACCGAGTAGTGACATGTGGCAAGACGCTCCTCGGGGCGCGTCTTGCTTGGACCTCTCTCCCTGAGGCGCTCAGTCAGACCCAGTGTTGACATTTGGCAAGACACTCCTCGGGGCGCGTCTTGATTGGGCCTCTCTCATGGAGGCCATCTGTCAGACCCAGTGTTGACATGTGTCAAGACGCTCCTCGGTGGGCGTCTTGCTTTGGCCTCTCTCCTGGAGGCGCTCAGTCAGACCGAGCGCTGACATGTGGCAAGAAGCTCCTCGGGGCGCGTCTTGCTTGGGCTTCTCTCCTGGAGGCCCTCAGTAAGAACCATTGTTGACATGTGGCAAGACGCTCCTCGGGGCGCGTCTTGCTTGGGCCTCTCTCCAGAAGGCCCTCAATCAGACCCAGTGTTGACACGTGGCAAGATGCTCCTCGGGGCGCGTCTTGCTTGGGCCTCTCTCCTGGAGGCGCTCAGTCAGACTGAGTAGTTACATGTGGCCTTACGCTCCTCGGGGCGCGTGTTGCTTGGGACTCTCTCCTGGAGGCGCTCAGTCAGACCAAGTGGTGACATGTGGCAAGACACTCCTCGGGGCGCGTCTTGCTTGGGCCTCTCTCCTGGAGGCCCTCTGTCAGACCCAGTGTTGACATGTGGCAAGACACTCCTCTGGGCGCGTCTTGCTTGGCCTCTCTCATGGAGGCCCTCTGTCAGACCCAGTGTTGACATGTGTCAAGACGCTCCTCGGGGCGCGTCTTGCTTTGGCCTCTCTCCTGGAGGTGCTCAGTCCGACCGAGTGCTGACATGTGGCAAGAAGCTCCTCGGGGCGCGTCTTGCTTGGGCTTCTCTCCTGGAGGCCCTCAGTAAGACCCATTGTTGACATGTGGCAAGAGCTCCTCGGGTCGTGTCTTGCTTGGGCCTCTCTCCAGAAGGCCCTCAATCAGACCCAGTGTTGACACGTGGCAAGACGCTCCTCGGGGCGCGTCTTGCTTGGGCCTTTCTCCTGGAGGCGCTCAGTCAGAATGAGTAGTGACATGTGGTCTGACGCTCCTCGGGGCGCGTGCTGCTTGGGCCTCTCTCCTGGAGGCGCTCAGTCAGACCATGTGTTGACATGTGGCAAGACACTTCTCGGGGCGCGTCTTGCTTGGGCCTCTCTCCTGGAGGCCCTCTGTCAGACCCAGTGTTGACATGAGGCAAGACACTCCTCGGGGCGCGTCTTGCTTGGGCCTCTCTCATGGAGGCCCTCTGTCAGACCCAGTGTTGACATGTGTCAAGACGCTCCTCAGGGCGCGTCTTGCTTTGGCCTCTCTCCTGGAGGCGCTCAGTCAGACCGAGTGCTGACATGTGGCAAGACGCTCCTCGGGCCGCGTGTTGCTTGGGCTTCTCTCCTGGAGGCCCTCAGTCAGACCCATTGTTGACATGTGGCAAGACGCTCGTCGGGGCGCGTCTTGCTTGGGCCTCTCTCCTGGAGGCGCTCATTCAGACCGAGTGCTGACATGTGTCAAGATGCTCCTCGGGGCGCGTCTTGCTTGGGCTTCTCTCCTGGAGGCGCTCAGAAAGACCCAGTGTTGACATGTGACAAGACGCTCCTCGGGGCGCGTCTTGCTTTGGACTCTCTCCTGGAGGCGCTCAGTCAGACCAAGTGCTGACATGTGGCAAGACGCTCCTCGGGGCGCGTCTTGCTTGGGCCTCTCTCCTGGAGGCGCTCAGTCAGAACCAGAGGTGACATGTGGCAAGACGCTCCTCGGGGCGTGTCTTGCTTGGGCCTCTCTCCTGGAGGCCCTCTGTCAATAGTGCACAATGCTACTATTCCTAGGCTGAATGTGTGACATGGCTCTTATGTATCATTATGTATCGTTTCCATTAAGTACTAATTTAAATAAAGTCCCTCTGTCCTCAGTGCTAGGTTGTGGGTTTAAGTGGCAAGACGCTCCTCGGGGCGCATATTGCTTGGGCCTCTCTCCTGGATGCCCTCTGTCAGACCGAGTGTTGACATGTGGCAAGAGGCTCCTCGGGGCGCGTATTGCTTGGGCCTCTCTCCTGGATGCCCTCTGTCAGACCCAGTGTTGACATGTGGCAAGACTCTCCTCGGGGTGCGTCTTGCTTGGACCTCTCTCCTGGAGGCGCTCAGTCAGACCGAGTAGTGTCATGTGGCAAGACACTCCTCGGGGCGCGTCTTGCTTGGGCTTCTCTCCTGGAGGCCCTCAGTCAGACCCATTGTTGACATGTGGCAAGACGCTCCTCGGGGCGCTTCTTGCTTGGGCCTCGCTCCTGGAGGCGCTCAGTCAGACCGAGTGCTGACATGTGGCAAGACGCTCCTCGGGGCGCGTCTTGCTGGGGCCTCTCACCTGGAGGCGCTCAGTCAGACCCAGTGTTGACATGTGTCAAGACGCTCCTCGGGCGTTTCTTGCTTGCGCCTCTCTCCTGGAGGCGCTCAGTCAGACCCAGAGGTGACATGTGGCAAGACACTCCTCGGGCCTCTCTCCTGGAGGCGCTCAGTCAGACCCAGTGTTGACATGTGGCAAGACGCGCCCCGAGGAGCGTCTTGCCACGTGTCACCACTGGGTCTGACTGAGCTCCTCAAGGAGAGAGGCCCAAGCAAGACGCGCCCCGAGGAGCGTCTTTCCACGTGTCACCACTGGGTCTGATTGAGCACCTCCAGGAGAGAGGCCCCAGCAAGACGTGCCCCGAGGAGCGTCTTGCCTTATGTCAGCACTCGGTCTGACTGAGCGCCTCCAGGAGAGAGGTCCAAGCAAGACGCGCCCCGAGGAGCGTCTTGCCACATGTCACTACTCGGTCAGACTGAGCGCCTCCAGGAGAGAGGCCCAAGCAAGACGTGCCCCGAGGAGCGTCTTGCCATATGTCAACAATGGGTCGGACTGAGGGCCTCCAGGAGAGAAGCCCAAGCAAGACGCGCCCCGAGGAGCGTCTTGCCACATGTCAACACTGGGTCTAACTGAGGGCCTCCAGGAGAGAAGCCCAAGCAAGACGCGCCCCGAGGAGCGTCTTGCCACATGTCAGCACTCGGTCTGACTGAGCGCCTCCAGGAGAGAGGCCCAAATAAGACGCGCCCCGAGGAGCGTCTTGCCACATGTCAACAATGGGTCTGACTGAGGGCCTCCAGGAGAGAGGCCCAAGCAAGACGCGCCCCGAGGAGAGTCTTGCCACATGTGAACACTGGGTCTGACTGAGCGCCTACAGGAGAGAGTTCCAAGCAAGACGAAGCCTGGAGGAGCGTCTTGCCACATGTCAGCACTGGGTCTGACTGAGCGCCTCCAGGAGAGAGGCGCAAGCAGGACACGCCCCGAGGAGCGTCTTGACACATGTCAACACTGGGTCGGACTGAGGGCCTCCATGAGAGAAGCCCAAGCAAGACGCGCCCCGAGGAGAGTCTTGCCACATGTCAACACTCGGTCTGACAGAGGGCATTCAGGAGAGAGGCCCAAGCAATACGCGCCCCGAGGAGCGTCTTGCCACATGTCACCACTGGGTCTGAATGAGCGCCTCCAGGAAAGAGGCCCAACCAAGACGCGCCCCGAGGAGCGTCTTGCCACATGCCAACACTGGGTCTGACTGAGCGCCTCCAGGAGAGAGGCCCAAGCAAGACGCGCCCCGAGGAGCGTCTTGCCACGTGTCAACACTGGGTCTGACTGAGCGCCTCCAGGAGAGAGGGCCAAGCAAGACGCGCCCCGAGGAGCGTCTTCCCACGTGTCACCACTGGGTCTGACTGAGCGCCTCCAGGAGAGAGGCCCAAGCAAGACGCGCCCCGAGGAGCGTCGACACATGTCAACACTGGGTCTGACAGAGGGCCTCCAGGAGAGAGGCCCAAGCAAGATGCGCCCCGAGGAGTGTCTTGCCACATGTCACCACTGGGTCTGACTGAGCGCCTCCAGGAGAGAGGCCCAAGCAAGACGCGCCCCGAGGAGCGTCAGGCCACATGTCACTACTCAGTCTGACTGAGCGCCTCCAGGAGAGAGGCCAAAGCAAGACGCGCCCCGAGGAGCGTCTTGCCACATGTCAGCACTGGGTCTGACTGAGCGCCTCCAGGAGAGAGGCCCCAGCAAGACGCGCCCCGAGGAGCGTCTTGCCTTATGTCAGCACTCGGTCTGACTGAGCGCCTCCAGGAGAGAGGCCCAAGCAAGACGCGCCCCGAGGAGCGTCTTGCCACATGTCAACAATGGGTCTGACTGAGGGCCTCCAGGAGAGAGGCCCAAGCAAGATGAGCCCGGAGGAGCGTCTTGCCACATGTCAACACTGGGTCTGAAAGAGGGCCTCCAGGAGAGAGGCCCAAGCAAGACGCGCCCCGAGGAGCGTCTTGCCACATGTCACCTCTGGTTCTGACTGAGCGCCTCCAGGAGAGAGGCCCAAGCAAGACGCGCCCCGAGGAGCGTCTTGCCACATGTCAATAATGGGTCTGACTGAGGGCCTCCAGGAGAGAAGCCCAAGCAAGACGCGCCCCGAGGAGCGTCTTGACACATGTCAACACTGGGTCTGACAGAGGGCCTCCAGGAGAGAGGCCCAAGCAAGACGTGCCCCGAGGAGTGTCTTGCCACATGTCACCACTGGGTCTGACTGAGCGCCTCCAGGAGAGAGGCCGAAGCAACACGCGCCCCGAGGAGCGTCAGGCCACATGTCACTACTCAGTCTGACTGAGCGCCTCCAGGAGAGAGGCCCAAGCAAGACGCGCCCCGAGGAGCGTCTTGCCACATGTCAACAATGGGTCTTACTGAGGGCCTCCAGGAGAGAAGCCCAAGCAAGACGCGCCCCGAGGAGCTTCTTGCCACATGTCAGCACTCGGTCTGACTGAGCGCCTCCAGGAGAGAGGCCAAAGCAAGACGCGCCCCGAGGAGCGTCTTGACACATGTCAACACTGGGTCTGACAGAGGGCCTCCATGAGAGAGGCCCAAGCAAAACGCGCCCCGAGGAGTGTCTTGCCACATGTCAACACTGGGTCTGACAGAGGGCCTCCAGGAGAGAGGCCCAAGCAAGACGCGCCCCGAGGAGTGTCTTGCCACATGTCACCACTTGGTCTGACTGAGCGCCTCCAGGAGAGAGGCCCAAGCAACACGCGCCCCGAGGAGCGTCAGGCCACATGTCACTACTCAGTCTGACTGAGCGCCTCCAGGAGAGAGGCCCAAGCAAGACGCGCCCCGAGGAGCGTCTTGCCACGTGTCAACACTGGGTCTGATTGAGGGCCTTCTGGAGAGAGGCCAAGCAAGACGCCCCCCGAGGAGCGTCTTGACACATGTCAACAATGGTTCTTACTGAGGGCCTCCAGCAGAGAAGCCCAAGCAAGACGCGCCCCGAGGAGCTTCTTGCCACATTTCAGCACTCGGTCTGACTGAGCGCCTCCAGGAGAGAGGCCAAGCAAGACGCCCCCCGAGGAGCGTCTTGACACATGTCAACACTGGGTCTGACAGAGGGCCTCCATGAGAGAGGCCCAAGCAAGACGCGCCCCGAGGAGTGTCTTGCCAAATGTCAACACTAGGTCTGACAGAGCGCCTCAGGGAGAGAGGTCCAAGCAAGACGCGCCCCGAGGAGTGTCTTGCCACATGTCAACACTGGGTCTGACTGAGTGCCTCCATGAGAGAAGCCCCAGCAAGACGCGCCCCGAGGAGCGTCTTGCCACATGTCACTACTCGGTCTGTTTGAGCGCCTCCAGGAGAGAAGCCCAAGCAAGACGTGCCCCGAGGAGCGTCTTGCCACATGTCAACAATGGGTCTGACTGAGGGCCTCCAGGAGAGAAGCCCAAGCAAGACGCGCCCCGAGGAGCGTCTTGCCACATGTCAACACTGGGTCTGACTGAGCGCCTCTAGGAGAGAGGCCCAAGCAAGACACGCCCCGAGGAGCGTCTTGACACATGTCAACACTGGGTCTGACTGAGGGCCTCCATGAGAGAAGCCCAAGAGAGACGCGCCCCGAGGAGAGTCTTGCCACATGTCAACACTCGGTCTGACAGAGATTATCCAGGAGAGAAGCCCAAGCAATGCGCGCCCCGAGGAGTGTCTTGCCACATGTCACCACTGGGTCTGACAGAGCGCCTCCAGGAGAGAGGCCCAAGCAAGACGCGCCCCGAGGAGCGTCTTGTCACATGTCAACACTGGGTCTTTCTGAGCGCCTCCAGGAGAGAAGCCCAAGCAAGACGCGCCCCGAGGAGCGTCTTTCCACATGTCAGCACTCGGTCTGACTGAGCGCCTCCAGGAGAGAGGCCCAAGTAAGACGCGCCCAAAGGAGCGTCTTGCAACATGTCAACAATGGGTCTGACTGAGGGCCTCCAGGAGAGAAGCCCAAGCAACACGCGGCCCGAGGAGCGTCTTTCCACATTTCAGCACTCGGTCTGACTGAGCGCCTCCAGGAGAGAGGCCAAAGCAAGACGCTTCCCGAGGAGCGTCTTGCCACATGTCAACAATGGGTATGACTGAGGGCCTCCAGGAGAGAAGCCCAAGCAAGACGCGCCCCGAGGAGCGTCTTGAAACATGTCAACACTGGGTCTGACAGAGGGCCTCCAGGAGAGAGGCCAAAGCAAGACGCGCCCCGAGGAGCGTCTTGACACATGTCAACACTGGGTCTGACAGAGGGCCTCCATGAGAGAGGTCCAAGCAAGACGCGCCCCGAGGAGAGTCTTGCCACATGTCAACACTGGGTCTGACTGAGTGCCTCCATGAGAGAAGCCCCAGCAAGACGCGCCCCGAGGAGCGTCTTGCCACATGTCACTACTCGGTCTGTTTGAGCGCCTCCAGGAGAGAAGCCCAAGCAAGACGTGCCCCGAGGAGCGTCTTGCCACAGGTCAACAATGGGTCTGACTGAGGGCCTCCAGGAGAGAAGCCCAAGCAAGACGCGGCCCGAGGAGCGTCTTGCCACATGTCAACACTGGGTCTGACTGAGCGCCTCTCAGAGAGAGGCCCAAGCAAGACACGCCCCGAGGAGCGTCTTGACACATGTCAACACTGGGTCTGACTGAGGGCCTCCATGAGAGAAGCCCAAGAGAGACGCGCCCCGAGGAGAGTCTTGCCACATGTCAACACTCGGTCTGACAGAGAGCATCCAGGAGAGAGGCCCAAGCAATACGCGCCCCGAGGAGCGTCTTGCCACATGTCACCACTGGGTCTGACTGAGCGCCTCCAGGAGAGAGGCCCAACCAAGACGCGCCCTGAGGAGCGTCTTGCCACATGCCAACACTGGGTCTGACTGTGGGCCTCCAGGAGAGAAGCCCAAGCAAGACGCGCCCCGAGGAGCGTCTTGACACATGTCAACACTGGGTCTGACAGAGGGCCTCCATGAGAGAGGCCCAAGCAAGACGCGCCCCGAGGAGTGTCTTGCCACATGTCACCACTGGGTCTGACTGAGCGCCTCCAGGAGAGAGGGCCAAGCAAGACGTGCCCCGAGGATAGTCAGGCCACATGTCACTACTCAGTCTGACTGAGCGCCTCCAGGAGAGAGGCCCAAGCAAGACGCGCCCCGAGGAGCGTCTTGCCACATGTCAACAATGGGTCTGACTGAGGGCCTCCAGGAGAGAAGCCCAAGCAACACGCGCCCCGAGGAGCGTCTTGCCACATGTCAGCACTCGGTCTGACTGAGCGCCTCCAGGAGAGAGGCCCAAGCAAGACGCGCCCCGAGGAGCGTCTTGCCACATGCCAACAATGGGTCTGACTGAGGGCCTCCAGGAGAGAAGCCCAAGCAAGAAGCGCCCCGAGGAGCGTCTTGACACATGTCAACACTGGGTATGACAGAGGGCCTCCAGGAGAGAGGCCCAAGCAAGACGCGCCCCGAGGAGTGTCTTGCCACATGTCACCACTTGGTCTGACTGAGCGCCTCCAGGAGAGAGGCCCAAGCAACACGCGCCCCGAGGAGCGTCAGGCCACATGTCACTACTCAGTCTGACTGAGCGCCTCCAGGAGAGAGGCCCAAGCAAGACGCGCCCCGAGGAGCGTCTTGCCACAGGTCAACCAAGGGAATTACTGAGGGCCTCCAGGAGAGACGCCCAAGCAAGATGCGCCCCGAGGAGCTTCTTGCCACATGTCAGCACTCGGTCTGACTGAGCACCTCCAGGAGAGAGGCCAAAGCAAGACGCGCCCCGAGGAGCGTCTTGACACATGTCAACACTGGGTCTGACAGAGGGCCTCCATGAGAGAGGCCCAAGCAAGACGCACCCCGAGGAGTGTCTTGCCACATGTCAACACTGGGTCTGACAGAGGGCCTCCAGGAGAGAGGCCCAAGCAAGATGCGCCCCGAGGATTGTCTTGCCACATGTCACCACTTGGTCTGACTGAGCGCCTCCAGGAGAGAGGCCCAAGCAACACGCGCCCCGAGGAGCGTCAGGCCACATGTCACTACTCAGTCTGACTGAGCGCCTCCAGGAGAGAGGCCCAAGCAAGACGCGCCCCGAGGAGCGTCTTGTCACATGTCAACACTGGGTCTTTCTGAGCGCCTCCAGGAGAGAAGCCCAAGCAAGACGCGCCCCGAGGAGCGTCTTTCCACATGTCAGCACTGGGTCTGACTGAGCGCCTCCAGGAGAGAGGCCCAAGTAAGACGCGCCCAAAGGAGCGTCTTGCAACATGTCAACAATGGGTCTGACTGAGGGCCTCCAGGAGAGAAGCCCAAGCAACACGCGGCCCGAGGAGCGTCTTGCCACATTTCAGCACTCGGTCTGACTGAGCGCCTCCAGGAGAGAGGCCAAAGCAAGACGCTTCCCGAGGAGCGTCTTGCCACATGTCAACAATGGGTATGACTGAGGGCCTCCAGGAGAGAAGCCCAAGCAAGACGCGCCCCGAGGAGCGTCTTGAAACATGTCAACACTGGGTCTGACAGAGGGCCTCCAGGAGAGAGGCCAAAGCAAGACGCGCCCCGAGGAGCGTCTTGACACATGTCAACACTGGGTCTGACAGAGGGCCTCCATGAGAGAGGTCCAAGCAAGACGCGCCCCGAGGAGAGTCTTGCCACATGTCAACACTGGGTCTGACTGAGTGCCTCCATGAGAGAAGCCCCAGCAAGACGCGCCCCGAGGAGCGTCTTGCCACATGTCAATACTCGGTCTGTTTGAGCGCCTCCAGGAGAGAAGCCCAAGCAAGACGTGCCCCGAGGAGCGTCTTGCCACAGGTCAACAATGGGTCTGACTGAGGGCCTCCAGGAGAGAAGCCCAAGCAAGACGCGGCCCGAGGAGCGTCTTGCCACATGTCAACACTGGGTCTGACTGAGCGCCTCTCGGAGAGAGGCCCAAGCAAGACACGCCCCGAGGAGCGTCTTGACACATGTCAACACTGGGTCTGACTGAGGGCCTCCATGAGAGAAGCCCAAGAGAGACGCGCCCCGAGGAGAGTCTTGCCACATGTCAACACTCGGTCTGACAGAGAGCATCCAGGAGAGAGGCCCAAGCAATACGCGCCCCGAGGAGCGTCTTGCCACATGTCACCACTGGGTCTGACTGAGCGCCTCCAGGAGAGAGGCCCAACCAAGACGCGCCCTGAGGAGCGTCTTGCCACATGCCAACACTGGGTCTGACTGTGGGCCTCCAGGAGAGAAGCCCAAGCAAGACGCGCCCCGAGGAGCGTCTTGACACATGTCAACACTGGGTCTGACAGAGGGCCTCCATGAGAGAGGCCCAAGCAAGACGCGCCCCGAGGAGTGTCTTGCCACATGTCACCACTGGGTCTGACTGAGCGCCTCCAGGAGAGAGGGCCAAGCAAGACGTGCCCCGAGGATAGTCAGGCCACATGTCACTACTCAGTCTGACTGAGCGCCTCCAGGAGAGAGGCCCAAGCAAGACGCGCCCCGAGGCGCGTCTTGCCACATGTCAGCACTCGGTCTGACTGAGCGCCTCCAGGAGAGAGGCCCAAGCAAGACGCGCCCCGAGGAGCGTCTTGCCACATGTCAACAATGGGTCTGACTGAGGGCCTCCAGGAGAGAAGCCCAAGCAACACGCGCCCCGAGGAGCGTCTTGCCACATGTCAGCACTCGGTCTGACTGAGCGCCTCCAGGAGAGAGGCCCAAGCAAGACGCGCCCCGAGGAGCGTCTTGCCACATGCCAACAATGGGTCTGACTGAGGGCCTCCAGGAGAGAAGCCCAAGCAAGAAGCGCCCCGAGGAGCGTCTTGACACATGTCAACACTGGGTATGACAGAGGGCCTCCAGGAGAGAGGCCCAAGCAAGACGCGCCCCGAGGAGTGTCTTGCCACATGTCACCACTTGGTCTGACTGAGCGCCTCCAGGAGAGAGGCCCAAGCAACACGCGCCCCGAGGAGCGTCAGGCCACATGTCACTACTCAGTCTGACTGAGCGCCTCCAGGAGAGAGGCCCAAGCAAGACGCGCCCCGAGGAGCGTCTTGCCACAGGTCAACCAAGGGAATTACTGAGGGCCTCCAGGAGAGACGCCAAAGCAAGATGCGCCCCGAGGAGCTTCTTGCCACATGTCAGCACTCGGTCTGACTGAGCGCCTCCAGGAGAGAGGCCCAAGCAAGACGCGCCCCGAGGAGCGTCTTGCCACATGCCAACAATGGGTCTGACTGAGGGCCTCCAGGAGAGAAGCCCAAGCAAGAAGCGCCCCGAGGAGCGTCTTGACACATGTCAACACTGGGTATGACAGAGGGCCTCCAGGAGAGAGGCCCAAGCAAGACGCGCCCCGAGGAGTGTCTTGCCACATGTCACCACTTGGTCTGACTGAGCGCCTCCAGGAGAGAGGCCCAAGCAACACGCGCCCCGAGGAGCGTCAGGCCACATGTCACTACTCAGTCTGACTGAGCGCCTCCAGGAGAGAGGCCCAAGCAAGACGCGCCCCGAGGAGCGTCTTGCCACAGGTCAACCAAGGGAATTACTGAGGGCCTCCAGGAGAGACGCCCAAGCAAGATGCGCCCCGAGGAGCTTCTTGCCACATGTCAGCACTCGGTCTGACTGAGCACCTCCAGGAGAGAGGCCAAAGCAAGACGAGCCCCGAGGAGCGTCTTGACACATGTCAACACTGGGTCTGACAGAGGGCCTCCATGAGAGAGGCCCAAGCAAGACGCACCCCGAGGAGTGTCTTGCCACATGTCAACACTGGGTCTGACAGAGGGCCTCCAGGAGAGAGGCCCAAGCAAGATGCGCCCCGAGGATTGTCTTGCCACATGTCACCACTTGGTCTGACTGAGCGCCTCCAGGAGAGAGGCCCAAGCAACACGCGCCCCGAGGAGCGTCAGGCCACATGTCACTACTCAGTCTGACTGAGCGCCTCCAGGAGAGAGGCCCAAGCAAGACGCGCCCCGAGGAGCGTCTTGTCACATGTCAACACTGGGTCTTTCTGAGCGCCTCCAGGAGAGAAGCCCAAGCAAGACGCGCCCCGAGGAGCGTCTTTCCACATGTCAGCACTGGGTCTGACTGAGCGCCTCCAGGAGAGAGGCCCAAGTAAGACGCGCCCAAAGGAGCGTCTTGCAACATGTCAACAATGGGTCTGACTGAGGGCCTCCAGGAGAGAAGCCCAAGCAACACGCGGCCCGAGGAGCGTCTTGCCACATTTCAGCACTCGGTCTGACTGAGCGCCTCCAGGAGAGAGGCCAAAGCAAGACGCTTCCCGAGGAGCGTCTTGCCACATGTCAACAATGGGTATGACTGAGGGCCTCCAGGAGAGAAGCCCAAGCAAGACGCGCCCCGAGGAGCGTCTTGAAACATGTCAACACTGGGTCTGACAGAGGGCCTCCAGGAGAGAGGCCAAAGCAAGACGCGCCCCGAGGAGCGTCTTGACACATGTCAACACTGGGTCTGACAGAGGGCCTCCATGAGAGAGGTCCAAGCAAGACGCGCCCCGAGGAGAGTCTTGCCACATGTCAACACTGGGTCTGACTGAGTGCCTCCATGAGAGAAGCCCCAGCAAGACGCGCCCCGAGGAGCGTCTTGCCACATGTCAATACTCGGTCTGTTTGAGCGCCTCCAGGAGAGAAGCCCAAGCAAGACGTGCCCCGAGGAGCGTCTTGCCACAGGTCAACAATGGGTCTGACTGAGGGCCTCCAGGAGAGAAGCCCAAGCAAGACGCGGCCCGAGGAGCGTCTTGCCACATGTCAACACTGGGTCTGACTGAGCGCCTCTCGGAGAGAGGCCCAAGCAAGACACGCCCCGAGGAGCGTCTTGACACATGTCAACACTGGGTCTGACTGAGGGCCTCCATGAGAGAAGCCCAAGAGAGACGCGCCCCGAGGAGAGTCTTGCCACATGTCAACACTCGGTCTGACAGAGAGCATCCAGGAGAGAGGCCCAAGCAATACGCGCCCCGAGGAGCGTCTTGCCACATGTCACCACTGGGTCTGACTGAGCGCCTCCAGGAGAGAGGCCCAACCAAGACGCGCCCTGAGGAGCGTCTTGCCACATGCCAACACTGGGTCTGACTGTGGGCCTCCAGGAGAGAAGCCCAAGCAAGACGCGCCCCGAGGAGCGTCTTGACACATGTCAACACTGGGTCTGACAGAGGGCCTCCATGAGAGAGGCCCAAGCAAGACGCGCCCCGAGGAGTGTCTTGCCACATGTCACCACTGGGTCTGACTGAGCGCCTCCAGGAGAGAGGGCCAAGCAAGACGTGCCCCGAGGATAGTCAGGCCACATGTCACTACTCAGTCTGACTGAGCGCCTCCAGGAGAGAGGCCCAAGCAAGACGCGCCCCGAGGCGCGTCTTGCCACATGTCAGCACTCGGTCTGACTGAGCGCCTCCAGGAGAGAGGCCCAAGCAAGACGCGCCCCGAGGAGCGTCTTGCCACATGTCAACAATGGGTCTGACTGAGGGCCTCCAGGAGAGAAGCCCAAGCAACACGCGCCCCGAGGAGCGTCTTGCCACATGTCAGCACTCGGTCTGACTGAGCGCCTCCAGGAGAGAGGCCCAAGCAAGACGCGCCCCGAGGAGCGTCTTGCCACATGCCAACAATGGGTCTGACTGAGGGCCTCCAGGAGAGAAGCCCAAGCAAGAAGCGCCCCGAGGAGCGTCTTGACACATGTCAACACTGGGTATGACAGAGGGCCTCCAGGAGAGAGGCCCAAGCAAGACGCGCCCCGAGGAGTGTCTTGCCACATGTCACCACTTGGTCTGACTGAGCGCCTCCAGGAGAGAGGCCCAAGCAACACGCGCCCCGAGGAGCGTCAGGCCACATGTCACTACTCAGTCTGACTGAGCGCCTCCAGGAGAGAGGCCCAAGCAAGACGCGCCCCGAGGAGCGTCTTGCCACAGGTCAACCAAGGGAATTACTGAGGGCCTCCAGGAGAGACGCCAAAGCAAGATGCGCCCCGAGGAGCTTCTTGCCACATGTCAGCACTCGGTCTGACTGAGCACCTCCAGGAGAGAGGCCAAAGCAAGACGCGCCCCGAGGAGCGTCTTGACACATGTCAACACTGGGTCTGACAGAGGGCCTCCATGAGAGAGGCCCAAGCAAGACGCGCCCCGAGGAGTGTCTTGCCACATGTCAACACTGGGTCTGACAGAGGGCCTCCAGGAGAGAGGCCCAAGCAAGATGCGCCCCGAGGATTGTCTTGCCACATGTCACCACTTGGTCTGACTGAGCGCCTCCAGGAGAGAGGCCCAAGCAACACGCGCCCCGAGGAGCGTCAGGCCACATGTCACTACTCAGTCTGACTGAGCGCCTCCAGGAGAGAGGCCCAAGCAAGACGCGCCCCGAGGAGCTTCTTGCCACGTGTCAACACTGGGTCTGATTGAGGGCCTTCTGGAGAGAGGCCCAAGCAAGACGCGTCCCGAGGAGCGTCTTGCCACATGTCAACAATGGTTCTTACTGAGGGCCTCCGGGAGAGAAGTCCAAGCAAGACGCCCCCCGAGGAGCGTCTTGACACATGTCAGCACTGGGTCTGACAGAGGGCCTCCATGAGAGAGGCCCAAGCAAGACGCGCCCCGAGGAGCGTCTTGCCACATGTCACTACTCGGTCTTACTGAGCGCCTCAGGGAGAGAGGTCCAAGCAAGACGCGCCCCGAGGAGCGTCTTGCCACATGTCAACACTGGGTCTGACTGAGTGCCTCCATGAGAGAAGCCCCAGCAAGACGCGCCCAGCGGAGCGTCTTGCCACATGTCACTACTCGGTCTGTTTGAGCGCCTCCAGGAGAGAGGCCCAAGCAAGATGTGCCCCGAGGAGCGTCTTGCCACATGTCAACAATGGGTCTGACTGAGGGCCTCCAGGAGAGAAGCCCAAGCAAGACGCGCCCCGAGGAGCGTCTTGCCACATGTCAACACTGGGTCTGACTGAGCGCCTCCAGGAGAGAGGCCCAAGCAAGACACGCCCCGAGGAGCGTCTTGACACATGTCAACAATGGGTCTGACTGACGGCCTCCATGAGAGAAGCCCAAGCAAGACGCGCCCCGAGGAGAGTCTTGCCACATGTCAACACTCGTTCTGACAGAGGGCATCCAGGAGAGAGGCCCAAGCAATATGCGCCCCAAAGAGCGTCTTGCCACTTAAACCCACAACCTAGCACTGAGGACAGAGGGACTTTATTTAAATTAGTACTTAATGGAAACGATACATAATGATACATAAGAGCCATGTCACACATTCAGCCTAGGAATAGTAGCATTGTGCACTATTAAAAATATACACATCAATTGCTCGAATCCCATTGTTGCAAAGTAAAACTCTAATAAAACTCTAGTCTGACATCAACAGAGAAGACTTAGTGTATGTACTACAAATACAGCATTAGGATTTAGAGTGGACCGTGCACCTTGTGAACCATCAGAGGCTTATGAGGCAACATATCTTCCAGTTGCTATTAGACAAGTTATAATTCTCGACCATTTTTCGGAACTGGTTTCTTGGGTCCGTGAGTAAATGCCATTAGTACTTAATGGAAACGATACATAATGATACATAAGAGCCATGTCGTACATTCAGCCTAGGAATAGCAGCATTGTGCACTATTAAAAATATACACATCAATTGCTCGAATCCCATTGTTGCAAAGTAAAACTCTAATAAAACTCTAGTCTGACATCAACAGAGAAGACTTAGAGTATGTACTACAAATACAGCATTAGGATTTCGAGTGGACCGTGCACCTTGTGAACCATCAGAGGCTTATGAGGCAACATATCTTCAGTTGCTATTAGACAAGTTATAATTCTCGACCATTTTTCGGAACTGGTTTCTTGGGTCCGTGAGTAAATGCCATTAGTACTTAATGGAAACGATACATAATGATACATAAGAGCCATGTCGTACATTCAGCCTAGGAATAGCAGCATTGTGCACTATTAAAAATATACACATCAATTGCTCGAATCCCATTGTTGCAAAGTAAAACTCTAATAAAACTCTAGTCTGACATCAACAGAGAAGACTTAGAGTATGTACTACAAATACAGCATTAGGATTTCGAGTGGACCGTGAACCTTGTGAACCATCAGAGGCTTATGACGCAACATATCTTCCAGTTGCTATTAGACAAGTTATAATTCTTGACCATTTTTTGGAACTGGTTTCTTGGGTCCGTGAGTAAATGCCAAATGAGATGATAGTCCTTAAGTAAGTTCCTGGCGATCCCATGTCACGCTCTTGCCCATCAGCCGGTGAACGCTGAGACGGAACTCGATGAGAGCGATGTATTTTTTAAGTGCTCCGAATGTACTTCTAACAAGCGTGCGATTCACTTTGTGAGTAAACCGAAGCTGCAGCTGATTCAAACAGTCGAGCCAACTTTCTACATCACAATATGCGTTTTGTAGTTAGTCGAGTTACCTTTTGTGTGGCGCATGCACGGGTCGTTATCGTCCAGCTCTCAGCTTAGAGAGTCCTGTATTGACACAGACGTCAATACATCTCGATGTCATGCAACACACAAAGTCTGTCGCATACAGGTGGGTTAACACATGTACGATACCTTTTGTGTGGCGCATGCACGGGTTGTTAGCGTCCAGCTCCCAGCTTAGAGAGTCCTGTATTGACACAGACGTCAATACATCTCGATGTCATGCAACACACAAAGTCTGTCGCATACAGGTGGGTTAGCACATGTACGATACCTTTTGTGTGGCGCATGCACGGGTCGTTAGCGTCCAGCTCCCGGCTTATAGAGAGTCATGTATTGACACAGACGTCAATACATCTCGATGTCATGCAACACACAAAGTCTGTCGCATACAGGTGGGTTAACACACATGTACGATGTGTGCGATGGCACGCCCAGTTTACAATGGGACACGACGATGATCATTGTAACCAAACTCTTGTTTCTCACCACAGGTGGTAGCGTTGTCTCCTGCACCTGGTCTTCGTGCACAGAGGGTGCTGTAATGTGCTCGTCATAGTCGCGATCGTTGTCACTCGAATCCGTTGTTCTCACGACAGGTGGTAGCGTTGTCTCCTGCATGTTGTCTTCACGTGCGGCAAGCGTTGTGCTGTGCTCGTTATAATGGTTGTCTTCGTACAAAGGGGGTGTTGAATACTCCTTCGCGAGTAGTGTAGGAGGTGGTGTGATGGGACGTATCTCAGAGGCGTTATGTGAGCGTACCACCATGGCCTGAGCAACTGCGACTACTGAGAGTACACCCAGTACAGACAGCGAGATCTTTTTTTTTCTTGGGTGTTGTACGTGTGGGTACAGCCGCTTTAATGGCAGTGAGAGCAAGTGGGCAAATGTATTTATAGGTCACTAGCAGAAACTAAGGCACGTGGTCAGAGTGTAATCGTAACCAACGTAGCTCTTGTCATAATTTAATATACATAGAAATCAGAAACGGGCATGTCAGGATAGACATCGCGAGTGATAATGCGGCCAGTATCTGTGTGCGCTTGAGAGCACCTTGTTGTTCTACTGTGGTGCCCACGCCGCCAGGTCTGTAAATGTCATCGACCTCCTTTATATACGCATACGCTAAAGACCGTATATTCTCTATGGATTTGAACACGTCCTTTGTTTCGCGTAACGCTTGAGCTGTCTCGAGCGTGATGTTGTGAGTGTACGCCAGTGTTTCACGTGCACCGAGGTCCGAAAGGGCGTGCGCTACAACTATTAACCTTGGTTTGGGAGTGTGGCAAAACGCTCGCTCCGCTGTAATGGGCGGTTGCAATGTTATCACCTGGTACGTTTCGTTAGTCGGGTCGTAACACACCGGTCCGTGAAACGGGCCGTCACATTGTATGGGGCACAGTAAGGACAACACGCCGCCGACCGTGACTTTGCACTCGACCGCGGTGGTGTTATCGATTTGCAAAGGATCACATACGCCTCTCCAGTCGCAATGAGGCACATTGTAGTCGACGCGACCGTCGGTCACCATAGCTTTCGTCAGCCAACACACTCGATTGCCCTTCGAAACATCGGCGATCAACGTGAGCTTAGAGGTCGACGTCGCTTTACTGTACGCCAGGATATCCGTGTGTGAGTGCACGCTCGACGTCGATTGACAACCGGTCATGTCAGACCTGATCAGACCTTCCGAACACATGACCATTACTTGTTGTGCGGCCGAGAGTATCGCGATCATAGCGTTGAGATGTGTAGAAAGCGCGTACACGCCAGCCTTCCACGTTTCCAAAATTTCCAGCAGTCTAGAGGGACTTGTCTTAGCGCGCACGGCTGTGCTGAATTTGCGTTGGGTAGACACAACGGCTTCTACCTCGCTTAGGATCTGTGGGCTCATGTACTCGTGGTAGGCCAAGACGTGTATAGTCGAGCGCGGTGATGCCCCGAACACTTGACCCGGTTTTGTTGTGGCGATATGCGTGTCCAGTAACGCGGCAAAGTCCGCGTGTCTAGCGTGTATTGATTTTACAGCTCGCTCATACCCCAACAGTATGGTCCGTAGAAGTTCGTTCACTTGTTTCCATGCGCTCGTGGAACACAGGACATCGCAACCTCTGTGATACTCAAGTAAAGCGTCAAACACCAGCTGCTTGCACGTTGGAAATACAATCGGTAGTAACTTCTTACTCCACTCTATGTTGAACTCGTATAGTATGTATATGGGCGGTTGCGGCGGTTTGCGCATTTTCTATCTACCCTCCGCTAATATGACTCTGTGGTCTGTCTCCTGAGATGGTGCGGTTGGACCTTGCGAGAGTGCACTATCGACGGTCGGCGTTTCCATTTCGTCAACTGCCATTTTCAGCCGCTGGCAAACGGCCGTCGACGGTCGATGCGAGACACCAACATAACGTTAGACCGCGACCCTCATGCCAGTTTTCTGTAGTACTGGTTGTAGTTTCTGGTGCACACTCGAAACGCCATTACGAACACAATTACGTTGATTAATAAATCCAGTGTTGTAGCGACTGCAGCAAGCGCCGTCGCGCAACTTGTGTCGGTGTTATCTCTCGATACTTTCATTCGTATCCGAGCGTATGCAGAATCTAAGGATCTGGTGAAGTTGCTTGTCACTAGCTTGCGCACGTTTGATATGGCACTTTGCGCGAGACTCGCACAACCTGCAGTGGCGACCGTCGCGTCAGTGCAAAGTTTTTCCAATATATCGCTCGCAACATCGTTTGTCATTTGCTGTACACTGCGCACACTGGCCGCGAGGTCGCGGAGAGGGTCTTCGTTACGAGCTACTCTGGTAGCGCCGTGGTTGATGAGGACGATCATCTTTAGCAATAGTTCATCTCGAAGCGCAACGATGGTGAGGGCGACGGGTTGGCCGGTTCCGCCTTCAGGCCACACAGTTGCCGCTAGATTGCCCAATGCCACACACGCAGACGAACCCTGTACACACTCAATGACCCGTGTGCGATCGTTGATTTCTGCTAGTACGTTTGCTAGATCTACGTGCTTCCACGGATCGGGCGTGGGCACGCGCTTGTTTTTAGAGGCGTTTTCGCGCAGCCTCTACCCTGCACGACCGCTCGTGGCCGCACTAGCTATATTTATCTTTATTTGTTTCACACACACACACACACACACACACACACACACACACACACACACACACACACACACACACACAGGCCCTTGCGTGCAAACCCCGGTCAGGCCTGCAGTGTACACATCAGAGACATGATGTTCTTTCACAGAACTGAGGTTGTTCATTACTAAATGACTTTTACAGGAATATTGTTATTATACTGTTCAACAGGTTGATCATAATAATGTGTATTAAACCCACAACCTAGCACTGAGGACAGAGGGACTTTATTTAAATTTGTACTTAATGGAAACGATACATAATGATACATAAGAGCCATGTCGTACATTCAGCCTAGGAATAGTAGCAATGTGCACTATTAAAAATATACACATCAATTGCTCGAATCCCATTGTTGCAAAGTAAAACTCTAATAAAACTCTAGTCTGACATCAACAGAGAAGACTTAGTGTATGTACTACAAATACAGCATTAGGATTTCGAGTGGACCGTGCACCTTGTGAACCATCAGAGGCTTATGACGCAACATATCTTCCAGTTGCTATTAGACAAGTTATAATTCTCGACCATTTTTCGGAACTGGTTTCTTGGGTCCGTGAGTAAATGCCAAATGAGATGATAGTCCTTAAGTAAGTTCCTGGCGATCCCATGTCACGCTCTTGCCCATCAGCCGGTGAACGCTGAGACGGAACTCGATGAGAGCAATGTATTTTTTAAGTGCTCCGAATGTACTTCTAACAAGCGTGCGATTCACTTTGTGAGTAAACCGCAGCTGCAGCTGATTCAAACAGTCGAGCCAACTTTCTACATCACAATATGCGTTTTGTAGTTAGTCGAGTTACCTTTTGTGTGGCGCATGCACGGGTCGTTATCGTCCAGCTCCCAGCTTAGAGAGTCCTGTATTGACACAAACGTCAATACATCTCGATGTCATGCAACACACAAAGTCTGTCGCATACAGGTGGGTTAACACACATGTACGATGTGTGCGATGGCACGCCCAGTTTACAATGGGACACGACGATGATCATTGTTAACCAAACTCTTGTTTCTCACGACAGGTGGTAGCGTTGTCTCCTGCACCTGGTCTTCGTGTACAGAGGGTGCTGTAATGTGCTTGTCATAGTCGCGATCGTTGTCACTCGAATCCGTTGTTCTCACGACAGGTGGTAGCGTTGTCTCCTGCATGTTGTCTTCGCGTGCGGCAAGCGTTGTGCTGTGCTCGTTATAATGGTTGTCTTCGAACAAAGGGGGTGTTGAATACTCCTTTGCGAGTAGTGTAGGAGGTGGTGTGATGGGACGTATCTCAGAGGCGTTATGTGAGCGTACCACCATGGCCTGAGCAACTGCGACTACTGAGAGTACACCCAGTACAGACAGCGAGATCTTTTTTTTTCTTGGGTGTTGTACGTGTGGGTATCATCTTGCTTGGGCCTCTCTCCTGGAGGCGCTAAGTCAGACCCAGTGTTGACACGTGGCAAGACGCACCTCGGGGCGCGTCTTGCTTGGGCCTCTCTCCTGGAGGCGCTCAGTCAGACACAGTGTTGACATGTGGCAAGACACTCCTCGGGGCGCGTCTTGCTTGGGCTTCTCTCATGGAGGCCCACAGTAAGACCCATTGTTGACATCTGGAAAGAAGCTCCTCGGGGCACGTCTTGCTTTGGCTTCTCTCCTGGAGGCCCTCAGTCAGACCCATTGTTGACATGTGGCAAGACGCTCCTCGGGGCGCGTCTTGCTTGGGCCTCTCTCATGGAGGCCCTCTGTCAGACCCAGTGTTGACATGTGTCAAGACGCTCCTCGGGGGGCGTCTTGCTTTGGCCTCTCTCCTGGAGGCACTCAGTCAGACCGAGTGCTGACATGTGGCAAGAAGCTCCTCGGGGCGCGTCTTGCTTGGACTTCTCTCCCGGAGGCCCTCAGTAAGAACCATTGTTGACATGTGGCAAGACGCTCCTCGGGGCGTGTCTTGCTTGGGCCTCTCTCCTGGAGGCGCTCAGTCAGACTGAGTAGTGACATGTGGCCTGACGCTCCTCGGGGCGCGTGTTGCTTGGGCCTCTCTCCTGGAGGCGCTCAGTCAGACCAAATGGTGACATGTGGCAAGACAATCCTCGGGGCGCGTCTTGCTTGGGCCTCTCTCCTGGAGGCCCTCTGTCAGACCCAGTGTTGACATGTGGCAAGACACTCCTCGGGGCGCGTCTTGCTTGGGCCTCTCT
This sequence comes from Nothobranchius furzeri, assembly GCF_043380555.1. Taxonomy (NCBI): domain Eukaryota; kingdom Metazoa; phylum Chordata; class Actinopteri; order Cyprinodontiformes; family Nothobranchiidae; genus Nothobranchius; species Nothobranchius furzeri. The sequence goes on along the minus strand of NC_091744.1, from coordinate 30,271,939 downwards.
CATGGAGGCCCTCTGTCAGACCCAGTGTTGACATGTATCAAGAAGCTCCTCGGGGCGCGTCTTGCTTTGGCCTCTCTCCTGGAGGCGCTCAGTCAGACCGAGTGCTGACATGTGGCAAGAAGCTCCTCAGGGCGCGTCTTGCTTGGGCTTCTCTCCTGGAGGCGCTCAGTCAGACTCAGTGTTGACGCTGTGACGCGCCCCGAGGAGCGTCTTGCCACATGTCACTACTCGGTCTGACTGAGCGCCTCCAGGAGAGAGGCCCAAGCAAGACGTGCCCCGTGGAGCGTCTTGCCACATGTCAACAATGGGTCTGACTGAGGGCCTCCATGAGAGAAGCCCAAGCAAGACGTGCCCCGAGGAGAGTCTTGCCACATGTCAACACTGGGTCTGACTGAGCGCCTCCAGGAGAGAAGCCCCAGCAAGACGCGCCCCAAGGAGCGTCTTGCCACATGTCAGCACTCGGTCTGACTGAGCGCCTCCAGGAGAGAGGCCCAAGCAAGAAGCGCCCCGAGGAGCTTCTTGCCACATGTCAACAATGGGTCTGACTGACGGCCTCCAGGAGGGAAGCCCAAGCAAGACGTGCCCCGAGGAGCGTCTTGCCACATGTCAACACTGGGTCTAATTGAGCGCCTCAGGGGGAGAGGCCCAAGCAAGACGCACCCCGAGGAGCGTCTTGCCACATGTCACTACTCGGTCTGACTGAGCGCCTCCAGGAGAGAGGTCCAAGCAACACGCGCCCCGAGGAGCGTCTTGCCACATGTCAACACTGGGTTTGACTGAGCGCCTCCAGGAGAGAGGCCCCAGCAAGACGCGCCCCGAGGAGCGTCTTGCCACATGTCACTACTCGGTCTGACTGAGCGCCTCCAGGAGAGAGGCCCAAGCAAGACGTACCCCGAGGAGCGTCTTGCCACATGTCAACAATGGGTCTGACTGAGGGCCTCCAGGAGAGAAGCCCAAGCAATACACGCCCCGAGGAGCGTCTTGACACATGTCAACACTGGGTCTGACTGAGGGCCTCCATGAGAGAAGCCCAAGCAAGACGCGCCCCGAGGAGAGTCTTGCCACATGTCAAAACTGGGTCTGACAGAGGGCATCCAGGAGAGAGGCCCAAGCAATACGCGCCCCGAGGAGCGTCTTGACACATGTCAACACTGGGTCGGACTGAGGGCCTCCATGAGAGAAGCCCAAGCAAGACGCGCCCCGAGGAGCGTCTTGCCACATGTCAGTACTCGGTCTGACTGAGCGCCTCCAGGAGAGAGGCCCAAGCAAGACGTGCCCTGAGGAGCGTCTTGCCACATGTCAACAATGGGTCTGACTGAGGGCCTCCAGGAGAGAAGCCCAAGCAAGACGCGTCCAGAGGAGCGTCTTGCCACATGTCAACACTGGGTCTGACTGAGCGCCTCCAGGAGAGAGGCCCAAGCAAGACACGCCCCGAGGAGCGTCTTGACACATGTCAACACTGGGTCGGACTGAGGGCCTCCATGAGAGAAGCCCAAGCAAGACGCGCCCCGAGGAGAGTCTTGCCACATGTCAACACTCGGTCTGACAGAGGGCATTCAAGAGAGAGGCCCAAGCAATGAGCGCCCCGAGGAGCGTCTTGCCACATGTCACCACTGGGTCTGAATGAGCGCCTCCAGGAGAGAGGCCCAACCAAGACGCGCCCCGAGGAGTGTCTCGCCACATGCCAACACTGAGTCTGACTGAGCGCCTCCAGGAGAGAGGCCCAAGCAAGACGCGCCCCGAGGAGCGTCTTGCCACGTGTCAACACTGGGTCTGACTGAGCGCCTCCAGGAGAGAGGCCCAAGCAAGATGCGTCCCGAGGAGCGTCTTTCCACGTGTCACCACTGGGTCTGATTGAGCGGCTCCAGGAGAGAGGCCCCAGCAAGACGCGCCCCGAGGAGCGTCTTGCCTTATGTCAGCACTCGGTCTGACTGAGCGCCTCCAGGAGAGAGGCCCAACCAAGACGCGCCCTGAGGAGCGTCTTGCCACATGCCAACACTGGGTCTGACAGAGGGCCTCCAGGAGAGAGGCCCAAGCAAGACGCGCTCCGAGGAGTGTCTTGCCACAGGTCACCACTGGGTCTGACTGAGCGCCTCCAGGAGAGAGGCCCAAGCAAGACGCGCCCCGAGGAGCGTCTTGTCACATGTCAACACTGGGTCTTTCTGAGCGCCTCCAGGAGAGAAGCCCAAGCAAGACGCGCCCCGAGGAGCGTCTTTCCACATGTCAGCACTCGGTCTGACTGAGCGCCTCCAGGAGAGAGGCCCAAGCAAGATGCTCCCCGAGGAGCATCAGGCCACATGTCACTACTCAGTCTGACTGAGCGCCTCCAGGAGAGAGGCCCAAGCAAGACGCGCCCCGAGGAGCGTCTTGCCACGTGTCAACACTGGGTCTGATTGAGGGCCTTCTGGAGAGAGGCCCAAGCAAGACGCGCCCCGAGGAGCGTCTTGCCACATGTCAACAATGGGTCTTACTGAGGGCCTCCAGGAGAGAAGCCCAGGCAACACGCGCCCCGAGGAGCTTCTTGCCACATGTCAGCACCCGGTCTGACTGAGCGCCTCCAGGAGAGAGGCCAAAGCAAGACGCGCCCCGAGGAGCGTCTTGACACATGTCAACACTGGGTCTGACAGGGGGCCTCCATGAGAGAGGCCCAAGCAAGACGCGCCGCGAGGAGTGTCTTGCCACATGTCAACACTGGGTCTGACTGAGCGGTTCCAGGAGAGAGGCCCAAGCAAGACGCACCCCGAGGAGCGTCTTGCCACGTGTCAACACTGGGTCTGACTGAGCGCCTCCAGGAGAGAGGCCCAAGCAAGATGCGCCCCGAGGAGCGTCTTGCCACATGTCACCACTGGGTCTGACTGAGCGCCTCCAGGAGAGAGGCGCAAGCAAGACGCGCCCCGAGGAGCATCTTGCCTTATGTCAGCACTCGGTCTGACTGAGCGCCTCCAGGAGAGAGGCCCAAGCAAGACGCGCCCCGAGGAGCGTCTTGCGACATGTCACTACTCGGTCTAACTGAGCGCCTCCAGGAGAGAGGTCCAAGCAAGACGCACCCCGAGGAGCGTCTTGCCATATGTCACTACTCGGTCTGACTGAGCGCCTCCAGGAGAGAGGCCCAAGCAAGACGTGCCCCGAGGAGCGTCTTGCCACATGTCAACAATGGGTCTGACTGAGGGCCTCCAGGAGAGAAGCCCAAGCAAGATGCGCCCCGTGGAGCGTCTTGCCACATGTCAACACTGGGTCTGACTGAGCGCCTCCAGGAGAGAGGCCCAAGCAAGACGCGCCCCGAGGAGCGTCAGGCCACATGTCACTACTCAGTCTGACTGAGCGCCTCCAGGAGAGAGGCCCAAGCAAGACGCGCCCCGAGGAGCGTCTTGCCACATGTCAACACTGGGTCTGATTGAGTGCCTTCTGGAGAGAGGCCCAAGCAAGATGCGCCCCGAGGAGCGTCTTGCCACATGTCAACAATGGGTCTTACTGAGGGCCTCCAGGAGAGAGGCCCAAGCAAGATGCGCCCGGAGGAGCGTTTTGCCACATGTCAACACTGGGTCTGACAGAGGGCCTCCAGGAGAGAGGCCCAAGCAAGACGCACCCCGAGGAGCGTGTTGCCACATGTGACCTCTGGTTCTGAGTGAGCGCCTCCAGGAGAGAGGCCCAAGCAACATGCGCCCCGAGGAGCGTCTTGCCACATGTCAACACTGGGTCTGACAGAGGGCCTCCATGAGAGAGGCCCAAGCAAGACGCGCCCCGAGGAGCGTCTTGCGACATGTCACTACTCGGTCTAACTGAGTGCCTCCAGGAGAGAGGCCCAAGCAAGACGCGCCCCGAGGAGCGTCTTGCCACATGTCACTACTCGGTCTGACTGAGCGCCTCCAGGAGAGAGGCCCAAGCAAAACGCGCCCCGAGGAGCATCTTGCCTTATGTCAGCACTCGGTCTGACTGAGCGCCTCCAGGAGAGAGGCCCAAGCAAGACGCGCCCCGAGGAGCGTCTTGCGACATGTCACTACTCGGTCTAACTGAGCGCCTCCAGGAGAGAGGTCCAAGCAAGACGCACCCCGAGGAGCGTCTTGCCACATGTCACTACTCGGTCTGACTGAGCGCCTCCAGGAGAGAGGCCCAAGCAAGACGTGCCCCGAGGAGCGTCTTGCCACATGTCAACAATGGGTCTGACTGAGGGCCTCCAGGAGAGAAGCCCAAGCAAGATGCGCCCCGTGGAGCGTCTTGCCACATGTCAACACTGGGTCTCACTGAGCGCCTCCAGGAGAGAGGCCCAAGCAAGACGCGCCCCGAGGAGCGTCAGGCCACATGTCACTACTCAGTCTGACTGAGCGCCTCCAGGAGAGAGGCCCAAGCAAGACGCGCCCCGAGGAGCGTCTTGCCACATGTCAACACTGGGTCTGATTGAGGGCCTTCTGGAGAGAGGCCCAAGCAAGATGCGCCCCGAGGAGCGTCTTGCCACATGTCAACAATGGGTCTTACTGAGGGCCTCCAGGAGGGAGGCCCAAGCAAGATGCGCCCGGAGGAGCGTTTTGCCACATGTCAACACTGGGTCTGACAGAGGGCCTCCAGGAGAGAGGCCCAAGCAAGACGCACCCCGAGGAGCGTCTTGCCACATGTGACCTCTGGTTCTCACTGAGCGCCTCCAGGAGAGAGGCCCAAGCAACATGCGCCCCGAGGAGCGTCTTGCCACATGTCAACACTGGGTCTGACAGAGGGCCTCCATGAGAGAGGCCCAAGCAAGACGCGCCCCGAGGAGCGTCTTGCGACATGTCACTACTCGGTCTAACTGAGCGCCTCCAGGAGAGAGGTCCAAGCAAGACGCGCCCCGAGGAGCGTCTTGCCACATGTCACTACTCGGTCTGACAGAGGGCCTCCAGGAGAGAGGCCCAAGCAAGACACGCCCCGAGGAGCGTCTTGCCACATGTCACCTCTGGTTCTGACTGAGCGCCTCCAGGAGAGAGGCCCAAGCAAGAAGCGCCCCGAGGAGCGTCTTGCCACATGTCAACAATGGGTCTGACTGAGTGCCTCCAGGAGAGAAGCCCAAGCAAGACGCGCCCCGAGGAGTGTCTTGCCACATGTCACTACTCGGTCTGACTGAGCGCCTCCAGGAGAGAGGTCCAAGCAAGACGCACCCCGAGGAGAGTCTTGCCACATGTCAACACTGGGTCTGACAGAGGGCATCCAGGAGAGAGGCCCAAGCAATACGCGCCCCGAGGAGCCTCTTGCCACATGTCAACAATGGGTCTGACTGAGGGCCTCCAGGAGAGAAGCCAAAGCAAGACGCGCCCCGAGGAGCTTCTTTCCACATGTCAACAATGGGTCTTACTGAGGGCCTCCATGAGAGAAGCCCAAGCAAGATGCGCCCCGAGGAGTGTCTTGCCACATGTCAACACTGTGTCTGACTGAGCGCCTCCAGGAGAGAGGCCCAAGCAAGACGCGCCCCGAGGAGCGTCTTGCCACGTGTCAACACTGGGTCTGACTTAGCTTCTCCAGGAGAGAGGCCCAAGCAAGATGCGCCCCGAGGAGTGTCTTGCCACGTGTCAGCACTGGGTCTGACTGAGCTCCTCCAGGAGAGAGGCCAAAGCAAGACGCGCCCAGAGGAGCGTCTTGCCACGTGTCACCACTGGGTCTGATTGAGCACCTCCAGGAGAGATGCCCCAGCAAGACGCGCCCCGAGGAGCGTCTTGCCTTATTTCAGCACTCGGTCTGACTGAGCGCCTCCAGGAGAGAGGCCCAAGCAAGACGCGCCCAGAGGAGCGTCTTGCCACATGTCAACACTGGGTCTGACTGAGCGCCTCCAGGAGAGAGGCCCAAGCAAGACACGCCCCGAGGAGCGTCTTGACACATGTCAACACTGGGTCGGACTTAGGGCCTCCGTGAGAGAAGCCCAAGCAAGACGCGCCCCGAGGAGAGTCTTGCCATCAGACCCAGAGGTGACATGTGGCAAGACGCTCCTCGGGCTTCTCTCCTGGAGGCGCTCAGTCAGACCCAGTGTTGACATGTGGCAAGACGCTCCTCGGGGTGCTTCTTGCTTGGGCCTCTCTCCTGGAGGTGCTCAGTCAGACCCAGTGTTGACATGTGGCAAGACGCTCCTCGGGGCGCGTCTTGCTGGGGCTTCTCTCATGGAGGCACTCAGTCAGACCCAGTGTTGACATGTGGCAAGATGCTCGTCGGGGCACGTCTTGCTTGGGCCTCTCTCCTGGAGGCGCTCAGTCAGACCCAGAGGAGACATGTGTCAAGACGCTCCTCGGGCGAGTCTTGCTTGGTCCTCTCTCCTGGAGGCGCTCAGTCAGACCGAGTGCTGACATGTTGCAAGACGCTCCTCCGGGCGCGTCTTGCTTGGGCCTCTCTCCTGGAGGCGCTCAGTCAGACCCAGTGTTCACATGTGGCAAGACGCTCCTCGGGGCGCGTCTTGCTTGGGCCTCTCTCCTGGAGGCGCTCAGTGAGACCCAGTGTTGACACGTGGCAAGACGCTCCTCGGGGCGCGTCTTGCTTGGGCCTCTCTCCTGGAGGCGCTCAGTCAGACCCAGTGTTAGCATGTGGCAAGACACTCCTCGGGGCGCGTCTTGGTTGGGCCTCTCTCCTGGAGGCGCTCATTCAGACCCAGTGGTGACATGTGGCAAGACGCTCCTCGGGGCGCGTATTGCTTGGACCTCTCTCCTGAATGCCCTCTGTCAGACCGAGTGTTGACATGTGGCAAGACTCTCCTCGGGGCGCGTCTTGCTGGGGCCTCTCTCCTGGAGGCGCTCAGTCAGACCCAGTGCTGACATGTGGCAAGACGCTCCTCGGGGCGCGTCTTGCTTGGGCTTCTCTCCTGGAGGCGCTCAGACAGACCCAGTGTTGACATATGACAAGACGCTCCTCGGGGCGCGTCTTGCTTGGGCCTCTCTCCTGGAGGCCCTCAGTCAGACCCAGTGGTGACATGTGGCAAGACACTCCTCGGGGCGTGTCTTGCTTGGGCCTCTCTCCTGGAGGCCCTCTGTCAGACCCAGTGTTGACATGTGTCAAGACGCTCCTCGGGGCGCGTCTTGCTTGGGCTTCTCTCCTGGAGGCCCTCAGTCAGACCCATTGTTGACATGTGGCAAGACGTTCCTCGGGGCGCGTCTTGCTTGGGCTTCTCTCCTGGAGGCGCTCAGACAGACCCAGTGTTGACATATGACAAGACGCTCCTCGGGGCGCGTCTTGCTTGGGCCTCTCTCCTGGAGAAGCTCAGTCAGAACCAGAGGTGACATGTGGCAAGACGCTCCTCGGGGCGCGTCTTGCTTGGGCCTCTCTCCTGGAGGCCCTCTGTCAGACCCAGTGTTGACATGTGGCAAGACGCTCCTCCGGGCGCATCTTGCTTGGGGCTCTCTCCTGGAGGCCCTCAGTCAGACCCATTGTTGACATGTGGCAAGACGCTCCTCGGGGCGCATCTTGCTTGGGCCTCTCTCCTGGAGGCGCTTAGTCAGACCGAGTGCTGACATAAGGCAAGACGCTCCTCGGGGCGCGTCTTGCTGGGGCCTCTCTCCTGGAGGCGCTCAGTCAGACCCAGTGCTGACATGTGGCAAGACGCTCCTCGGGGCGCGTCTTGCTTGGGCCTCTCTCCTGGAGGCGCTCAGTCAGACCCAGTGTTGACATGTGGCAAGACGCTCCTCTGGGCGCGTCTTGCTTGGGCCTCTCTCCTGGAGGCGCTCAGTCAGACCCAGTGTTGACACGTGGCAAGACGCTCCTCGGGGCGCGTCTTGGTTGGGCCTCTCTCCTGGAGGCGCTCATTCAGACCCAGTGGTGACATGTGGCAAGACGCTCCTCGGGGCGCGTATTGCTTCGGCCTCTCTCCTGAATGCCCTCTGTCAGACCGAGTGTTGACATGTGGCAAGACTCTCCTTGGGGCGCATCTTGCTTGGGCTTCTCTCATTGAGGTCCTCAGTCCGATCCAGTGTTGACATGTGTCAAGACGCTCCTCGGGGCGTGTCTTGCTTGGGCCTCTCTCCTGAATGCCCTCTGTCAGACCGAGTGTTGACATGTGGCAAGACTCTCCTCGGGGCGCGTCTTGCTGGGGCCTCTCTCCTGGAGGCGCTCAGTCAGACCCAGTGCTGACATGTGGCAAGACGCTCCTCGGGGCGCATCTTGCTCGGGCCTCTCTCCTGGAGGCGCTCAGTCAGACTGAGTAGTGACATGTGGCCTGACGCTCCTCGGGGCGCGTCTTGCTTGGGCCTCTCTCCTGGAGGCGCTCAGTCAGACCCAGTGGTGACATGTGGCAAGAAACTCCTCGGGGCGCGTCTTGCTTGGGCCTCTCTCCTGGAGGCCCTCTGTCAGACCCAGTGTTGACATGTGTCAAGACGCTCCTCGGGGCGCGTCTTGCTTGGGCTTCTCTCCTGGAGGCCCTCAGTCAGACCCATTGTTGACATGTGGCAAGACGCTCCTCGGGGCGCGTCTTGCTTGGGCTTCTCTCCTGGAGGCGCTCAGACAGACCCAGTGTTGACTTATGACAAGACGCTCCTCGGGGCGCGTCTTGCTTGGGCCTCTCTCCTGGAGAAGCTCAGTCAGAACCAGAGGTGACATGTGGCAAGACGCTCCTCGGGGCGCGTCTTGCTTGGGCCTCTCTCCTGGAGGCCCTCTGTCAGACCCAGTGTTGACATGTGGCAAGACGCTCCTCCGGGCGCATCTTGCTTGGGCCTCTCTCCTGGAGGCCCTCAGTCAGACCCATTGTTGACATGTGGCAAGACGCTCCTCGGGGCGCGTCTTGCTTGGGCCTCTCTCCTGGAGGCGCTCAGTCAGACCGAGTGCTGACATAAGGCAAGACGCTCCTCGGGGCGCGTCTTGCTGGGGCCTCTCTCCTGGAGGCGCTCAGTCAGACCCAGTGCTGACATGTGGCAAGACGCTCCTCGGGGCGCGTCTTGCTTGGGCCTCTCTCCTGGAGGCGCTCAGTCAGACCCAGTGTTGACATGTGGCAAGACGCTCCTCGGGGCGCGTCTTGCTTGGGCCTCTCTCCTGGAGGCGCTCAGTCAGACCCAGTGTTGACACGTGGCAAGACGCTCCTCGGGGCGCGTCTTGGTTGGGCCTCTCTCCTGGAGGCGCTCATTCAGACCCAGTGGTGACATGTGGCAAGACGCTCCTCGGGGCGCGTATTGCTTCGGCCTCTCTCCTGAATGCCCTCTGTCAGACCGAGTGTTGACATGTGGCAAGACTCTCCTCGGGGCGCGTCTTGCTTGGGCTTCTCTCATGGAGGCCCTCAGTCCGACCCAGTGTTGACATGTGTCAAGACGCTCCTCGGGGCGTGTCTTGCTTGGGCCTCTCTCCTGGAGGCGCTCAGTCAGACCCAGTGTTGACATGTGGCAAGACGCTCCTCTGGGCGCATCTTGCTTGGGCCTCTCTCCTGGAGGCGCTCAGTCAGACCGACTGCTGAAATAAGGAAAGACGCTCCTCGGGGCGCGTCTTGCTGGGGCCTCTCTCCTGGAGGTGCTCAATCAGACCCAGTGGTGACACGTGGCAAGACGCTCCTCTGGGCGCGTCTTGCTTGGGCCTCTCTCCTGGAGGCGCTCAGTCAGACTCAGTGTTGACATGTTGCAAGACACTCCTCGGGGCGCGTCTTGCTTGGGCTTCTCTCATGGAGGCCCTCAGTAAGACCCATTGTTGACATGTGGAAAGAAGCTCCTCGGGGCGCGTCTTGCTTTGGCTTCTCTCCTGGAGGCCCTCAGTCAGACCCATTGTTGACATGTGGCAAGACTCTCCTCGGGGCGCGTCTTGCTTTGACCTCTCTCCTGGAGGCGCTCAGTCAGACCGAGTAGTGACATGTGGCAAGACGCTCCTCGGGGCGCGTCTTGCTTGGGCTTCTCTCCTGGAGGCCCTCAGTCAGACCCATTGTTGACATGTGGCAAGACGCTCCTCGGGGCGCTTCTTGCTTGGGCCTCTCTCCTGGAGGCGCTCAGTCAGACCGAGTGCTGACATGTGGCAAGACGCTCCTCGGGGCACGTCTTGCTGGGGCCTCTCTCCTGGAGGCGCTCAGTCAGACCCAGTGTTGACATGTGTCAAGACGCTCCTCGGGCGTTTCTTGCTTGCGCCTCTCTCCTGGAGGCGCTCAGTCAGACCCAGAGGTGACATGTGGCAAGACGCTCCTCGGGCCTCTCTCCTGGAGGCGCTCAGTCAGACCCAGTGTTGACATGTGGCAAGGCGCTCCTCGGGGCGCTTCTTGCTTGGGCCTCTCTCCTGGAGGTGCTCAGTCAGACCCAGTGTTGACATGTGGCAAGACGCTCCTCGGGGCGCGTCTTGCTGGGGCATCTCTCATGGAGGCACTCAGTCAGACCCAGTGTTGACATGTGGCAAGATGCTCGTCGGGGCACGTCTTGCTTGGGCCTCTCTCCTGGAGGTGCTCAGTCAGACCCAGAGGAGACATGTGTAAAGACGCTCCTCGGGGTGCGTCTTGCTTGGGCCTCTCTCCTGGAGGCGCTCAGTCAGACCGAGTGGTGACATGTTGCAAGACGCTCCTCCGGGCGCGTCTTGCTTGGGCCTCTCTCCTGGAGACGCTCAGTCAGACCCAGTGTTCACATGTGGCAAGACGCTCCTCGGGGCGCGTCTTGCTTGGGCCTCTCTCCTGGAGGCGCTCAGTCAGACCCAGTGGTGACACGTGGCAAGACTCTCCTCGGGGCGCATCTTGCTTGGGCCTCTCTCCTGGAGGCGCTCAGTCAGACCCAGTGTTGGCATGTGGCAAGACACTCCTCGGGGCGCGTCTTGGTTGGGCCTCTCTCCTGGAGGCACTCATTCAGACCCAGTGGTGACATGTGGCAAGACGAACCTCGGGGCGCGTATTGCTTGGGCCTCTCTCCTGAATGCCCTCTGTCAGACCGAGTGTTGACATGTGGCAAGACTCTCCTCGGGGCGCGTCTTGCTTGGGCCTCTCTCCTGGAGGCCCTCTGTCAGACCCAGTGTTGACATGTGGCAAGACGCTCCTCCGGGCGCATCTTGCTTGGGCCTCTCTCCTGGAGGCCCTCAGTCAGACCCATTGTTGACATGTGGCAAGACGCTCCTCGGGGCGCGTCTTGCTTGGGCCTCTCTCCTGGAGGCGCTCAGTCAGACCGAGTGCTGACATAAGGCAAGACGCTCCTCGGGGCGCGTCTTGCTGGGGCCTCTCTCCTGGAGGCGCTCAGTCAGACCCAGTGCTGACATGTGGCAAGACGCTCCTCGGGGCGCGTCTTGCTTGGGCCTCTCTCCTGGAGGCGCTCAGTCAGACCCAGTGTTGACATGTGGCAAGACGCTCCTCGGGGCGCGTCTTGCTTGGGCCTCTCTCCTGGAGGCGCTCAGTCAGACCCAGTGTTGACACGTGGCAAGACGCTCCTCGGGGCGCGTCTTGGTTGGGCCTCTCTCCTGGAGGCGCTCATTCAGACCCAGTGGTGACATGTGGCAAGACGCTCCTCGGGGCGCGTATTGCTTCGGCCTCTCTCCTGAATGCCCTCTGTCAGACCGAGTGTTGACATGTGGCAAGACTCTCCTCGGGGCGCGTCTTGCTGGGGCCTCTCTCCTGGAGGTGCTCAATCAGACCCAGTGGTGACACGTGGCAAGACGCTCCCGGGGCGCATCTTGCTTGGGCCTCTCTCCTGGAGGCGCTAAGTCAGACCCAGTGTTGACACGTGGCAAGACGCTCCTCGGGGCGCGTCTTGCTTGGGCCTCTCTCCTGGAGGCGCTCAGTCAGACACAGTGTTGACATGTGGCAAGACACTCCTCGGGGCGCGTCTTGCTTGGGCTTCTCTCATGGAGGCCCTCAGTAAGACCCATTGTTGACATGTGGAAAGAAGCTCCTCGGGGCGCGTCTTGCTTTGGCTTCTCTCCTGGAGGCCCTCAGTCAGACCCATTGTTTACATGTGGCAAGAGGCTCCTCGGGGCGCGTATTGCTTGGGCCTCTCTCCTGAATGCCCTCTGTCAGACCCAGTGTTGACATGTGGCAAGACTCTCCTCGGGGCGCGTCTTGCTTTGACCTCTCTCCTGGAGGCGCTCAGTCAGACCGAGTAGTGACATGTGGCAAGACGCTCCTCGGGGCGCGTATTGCTTGGGCTTCTCTCCTGGAGGCCCTCAGTCAGACCCATTGTTGACATGTGGCAAGACGCTCCTCGGGGCGCTTCTTGCTTCGGCCTCTCTCCTGGAGGCGCTCAGTCAGACCGAGTGCTGACATGTGGCAAGACGCTCCTCGGGGCACGTCTTGCTGGGGCCTCTCTCCTGGAGGCGCTCAGTCAGACCCAGTGTTGACATGTGTCAAGACGCTCCTCGGGCGTTTCTTGCTTGCGCCTCTCTCCTGGAGGCGCTCAGTCAGACCCAGAGGTGACATGTGGCAAGACGCTCCTCGGGCCTCTCTCCTGGAGGCGCTCAGTCAGACCCAGTGTTGACATGTGGCAAGGCGCTCCTCGGGGCGCTTCTTGCTTGGGCCTCTCTCCTGGAGGTGCTCAGTCAGACCCAGTGTTGACATGTGGCAAGACGCTCCTCGGGGCGCGTCTTGCTGGGGCTTCTCTCATGGAGGCACTCAGTCAGACCCAGTGTTGACATGTGGCAAGATGCTCGTCGGGGCACGTCTTGCTTGGGCCTCTCTCCTGGAGGTGCTCAGTCAGACCCAGAGGAGACATGTGTAAAGACGCTCCTCGGGGTGCGTCTTGCTTGGGCCTCTCTCCTGGAGGCGCTCAGTCAGACCGAGTGGTGACATGTTGCAAGACGCTCCTCCGGGCGCGTCTTGCTTGGGCCTCTCTCCTGGAGACGCTCAGTCAGACCCAGTGTTCACATGTGGCAAGACGCTCCTCGGGGCGCGTCTTGCTTGGGCCTCTCTCCTGGAGGCGCTCAGTCAGACCCAGTGGTGACACGTGGCAAGACTCTCCTCGGGGCGCATCTTGCTTGGGCCTCTCTCCTGGAGGCGCTCAGTCAGACCCAGTGTTGGCATGTGGCAAGACACTCCTCGGGGCGCGTCTTGGTTGGGCCTCTCTCCTGGAGGCACTCATTCAGACCCAGTGGTGACATGTGGCAAGACGAACCTCGGGGCGCGTATTGCTTGGGCCTCTCTCCTGAATGCCCTCTGTCAGACCGAGTGTTGACATGTGGCAAGACTCTCCTCGGGGCGCGTCTTGCTTGGGCTTCTCTCATGGAGTTCCTCAGTCCGACCCAGTGTTGACATGTGGCAAGACGCTCCTCTGGGCGCGTCTTGCTTGGGCTTCTCTCCTGGAGGCCCTCAGTCAGACCCATTGTTGACATGTGGCAAGACACTCCTCGGGCGCGTCTTGCTTGGGCCTCTCTAATGGAGGCGCTCAGTCAGACCGAGTGCTGACATAAGGCAAGACGCGCCCCGAGGCGCGTCTTGCCACGTGTCAACACTGGGTCTGATTGAGGGCCTTCTGGAGAGAGGCCCAAGCAAGACGCGCCCCGAGGAGCGTCTTGCCACATGTCACTACTCGGTCTGACTGAGTGCCTCCGGGGCACATGTCAGCACTCGGTCGGACTGAGCGCCTCCAGGAGAGAGGCCAAAGCAAGACGCACCCCGAGGAGCGTCTTGACACATGTCAACACTGGGTCTGACAGAGGGTATTCAGGAGAGAGGCCCAAGCAATACGCGCCCCGAGGAGCGTCTTGCCACATGTCACCACTGGGTCTGAATGAGCGCCTCCAGGAGAGAAGCCCAAGCAAGACACGCCAAAAGGAGCGTCTTGCCACATGTCAACACTGGGTCTAATTGAGCGCCTCCAGGAGAGAGGCCCAAGCAAGACGCGCCCCGAGGAGCGTCTTGCCACATGTCATTACTCGGTCTGACTGAGCGCCTCCAGGAGAGAGGCCCAAGCAAGACGCGCCCCGAGGAGCGTCTTGCCACGTGTCAACACTGGGTCTGACTTAGCGCCTCCAGGAGAGAGGCCCAAGCAAGGTGCGCCCCGAGGAGCGTCTTGCCACGTGTCACCACTGGGTCTGACTGAGCTCCTCCAGGAGAGAGGCCCCAGCAAGACGCGCCCCAAGGAGCGTCTTGCCTTATGTCAGCACTCGGTCTGACTGAGCGCCTCCATTAGAGAGGCCCAAGCAAGAGGTGCCCCGAGGAGCGTCTTGCCACATGTCACTACTCGGTCTAACTGAGCGCCTCCAGGAGAGAGGTCCAAGCAAGACACGCCCCGAGGAGCGTCTTGCCAAATGTCACTACTCGGTCTGACTGAGCGCCTCCAGGAGGGAGGTCCAAGCAAGACGCGCCCCGAGGAGCATCTTGCCACATGTCACTACTCGGTCTGACTGAGCGCCTCCAGGAGAGAGGCCCAAGCAAGACGTGCCCCGAGGAGCGTCTTGCCACATGTAAACAATGGGTCTGACTGAGGGCCTCCAGGATAGAAGCCCAAGCAAGACGCGCCCAGAGGAGCGTCTTGCCACATGTCAACACTGGGTCAGACTGAGGAACTCCATGAGAGAAGCCCAAGCAAGACGCGCCCCGAGGAGAGTCTTGCCACATGTCAACAATCGGTCTGACAGAGGGCATTCAGGAGAGAGGCCCAAGCAATACGCGCCCCGAGGAGCGTCTTGCCACATGTCACCACTGGGTCTGAATGAGCACCTCCAGAAGAGAGGCCCAACCAAGACGCGCCCCGAGGAGTGTCTTGCCACATGCCAACACTGGGTCTGACTGAGCGCCTCCAGGAGAGAGGCCCAAGCAAGACGCGCCCCGAGGAGCGTCTTGCCACGTGTCAACACTGGGTCTGACTGAGCGCCTCCAGGAGAGAGGCCCAAGCAAGACGCGCCCCGAGGAGCGTCTTGCCACAGTTGAACACTGGGTCTGACTGAGCGCCTCCAGGAGAGAGGCCCAAGCAAGACGCGGCCGGAGGAGCGTCTTGCAACATGTCAGCACTCGGTCTGACTGAGCGCCTCCAGGTGAGAGGCCAAAGCAAGACGCGCCCCGAGGAGCGTCTTGACACATGTCTCCTCTGGGTCTAACTGAGCGCCTCCAGGAGAGAAGCCCAAGCAAGACGTGCCCCGACGAGCATCTTGCCACATGTCAACACTGGGTCTGACTGAGTGCCTCCATGAGAGAAGCCCCAGCAAGACGCGCCCCGAGGAGCGTCTTGCCACATGTCAACACTGGGTCTGACTGAGCACCTCCAGGAGAGAGGCCCAAGCAAGAAGCACCCCGAGGAGCGTCTTGCCACATGTCAACACTGGGTCTGACTGAGCGCCTCCAGGAGAGAGGCCTGAGGAGCGTCTTGCCACATGTCACCTCTGGGTCTGACTGAGCGCCACCAGGAGAGAGGCGCAAGCAAGAAACGCCCGAGGAGCGTCTTGACACATGTCAACACTGGGTCTGACTGAGCGCCTCCAGGAGAGAGGCCCCAGCAAAGACGTGCCCCGAGGAGCGTCTTGCCACATGTCAACAATGGGTCTGACTGAGGGCCTCCAGGAGAGAAGCCCAAGCAAGACGCGCCCCGAGGAGCGTCTTGCCACATGTCACTACTCGGACTGACTGAGCGCCTCCAGGAGAGAGGCCCAAGCAAGACGCGCCCCGAGGAGCGTCTTGCCACATGTCACTACTCGGTCTAACTGAGCGCCTCCAGGAGAGAGGTCCAAGCAAGACGCGCCCCGAGGAGCGTCATGCCAAATGTCACTACTCGGTCTTACTGAGCGCCTCCAGGAGGGAGGTCCAAGCAAGACGCGCCCCGAGGAGCGTCTTGCCACATGTCACTACTCGGTCTGACTGAGCGTCTCCAGGAGAGAGGCCCAAGCAAGATGTGCCCCGAGGAGCGTCTTGCCACATGTCAACAATGGGTCTGACTGAGGGCCTCCAGGAGAGAAGCCCAAGCAAGACGCGCCCAGAGGAGCGTCTTGCCACATGTCAACACTGGGTCTGACTGAGCGCCTCCAGGAGAGAGGCCCAAGCAAGACACGCCCCGAGGAGCGTCTTGACACATGTCAACACTGGGTCGGACTGAGGGCCTCCATGAGAGAAACCCAAGCAAGACGTGCCCCGAGGAGAGTCTTGCCACATGTCAACACTCGGTCTGACAGAGGGCATTCAGGAGAGAGGCCGAAGCAATACGCGCCCCGAGGAGCGTCTTGCCACATGTAACCACTGGGTCTGAATGAGCGCCTCCAGGAGAGAGGCCCAACCAAGACGCGCCCCGAGGAGCGTCTTGCCACATGTCAACACTGGGTCTGACTGAGCGCCTCCAGGAGAGAGGCCCAAGCAAGAAGCGCCCTAAGGAGCGTCTTGCCACATGTCAACAATGTGTCTGACTGAGGGCCTCCAGGAGAGAGGAACAAGCAAGATGCGCCCGAAGGAGCGTCTTGCCACATGTCAACACTGGGTCTGACAGAGGGCCTCCAGGAGAGAGGCCCAAGCAAGACGCGCCCCAAGGAGCGTCTTGCCACATGTCACCTCTGGTTCTGACTGAGCGCCTCCAGGAGAGAGGCCCAAGCAAGACGCGCCCCGAGGAGCGTCTAGTTACATGTCAACACTGGGTCTGTCTGAGCGCCTCCAGGAGAGAAGCCCAAGCAAGACGCGCCCCGAGGAGCGTCTTGCCACATGTCAACAATGGGTCTGACTGAGGGCCTCCAGGAGAGAGGCCCAAGCAAGACGCGCCCCGAGGAGCGTCTTGACACATGTCAACACTGGGTATGACTGAGGGCCTCCAGGGGAGAGGCCCAAGCAAGATGCCCCCGGAGGAGCGTCTTGCCACATGTCAACACTGGGTTTGACAGAGGGCCTCCAGGAGAGAGGCCCAAGCAAGACGCGCCCAGAGGAGCGTCTTTCCACAGGTCAGCACTCGGTCTGACTGAGCGCCTCCAGGAGAGAGGCCCAAGCAAGACGCGCCCAAAGGAGCGTCTTGCAACATGTCAACAATGGGTCTGACTGAGCGCCTCCAGGAGAGAGGCCCAAGCAACACGCGCCCCGAGGAGCGTCTTGCCACATGTCAACATTGGGTCTGACTGAGGGCCTCCAGGAGAGAAGCCCAAGCAAGACGCGCCCCGAGGAGCGTCTTGACACATGTCAACACTGGGTCTGACAGAGGGCCTCCACGAGAGAGGCCCAAGCAAGACGCGCCCCGAGGAGTGTCGTGCCACATGTCACCACTGGGTCTGACTGAGCGCCTCCAGGAGAGAGGCCCAAGCAAGACGTGCCCCGAGGATCGTCAAGCCACATGTCACTACTCAGTCTGACTGAGCGCCTCCAGGAGAGAGGCCCAAGCAAGACGCGCCCCGAGGAGCGTCTTGCCACATGTCAACAATGGGTCTGACTGAGGGCCTCCAGGAGAGAAGCCCAAGCAACACGCGGCCCGAGGAGCGTCTTGGCCCATGTCAGCACTCGGTCTGACTGAGCGCCTCCAGGAGAGAGGCCCAAGCAAGACGCGCCCCGAGGAGCGTCTTGCCACATGCCAACAATGGGTCTGACTGAGGGCCTCCAGGAGAGAAGCCCAAGCAACACGCTCCCCGAGGAGCGTCTTGACACATGTCAACACTGGGTATGACAGAGGGCCTCCAGGAGAGAGGCCCAAGCAAGACGCGCCCCGAGGAGTGTCTTGCCACATGTCACCACTTGGTCTGACTGAGCGCCTCCAGGAGAGAGGCCCAAGCAACACGCGCCCCGAGGAGCGTCAGGCCACATGTCACTACTCAGTCTGACTGAGCGCCTCCAGGAGAGAGGCCCAAGCAAGACGCGCCCCGAGGAGCGTCTTGCCACATGTCAACAATGGGTCTTACTGAGGGTCTCCAGGAGAGAAGCCCAAGCAAGACGCGCCCCGAGGAGCTTCTTGCCACATGTCAGCACTCGGTCTGACTGAGCGCCTCCAGGAGAGAGACCAAAGCAAGACGCGCCCCGAGGAGCGTCTTGACATATGTCAACACTGGGTCTGACAGAGGGCCTCCATGAGAGAGGCCCAAGCAAGACGCGCCCCGAGGAGTGTCTTGCCACATGTCAACACTGGGTCTGACAGAGGGCCTCCAGGAGAGAGGCCCAAGCAAGATGCGCCCCGAGGATTGTCTTGCCACATGTCACCACTTGGTCTGACTGAGCGCCTCCAGGAGAGAGGCCCAAGCAACACGCGCCCCGAGGAGCGTCAGGCCACATGTCACTACTCAGTCTGACTGAGCGCCTCCAGGAGAGAGGCCCAAGTAAGACCCGCCCCGAGGAGCGTCTTGCCACGTGTCAACACTGGGTCTGATTGAGGGCCTTCTGGAGAGAGGCCCAAGCAAGACGCGTCCCGAGGAGCGTCTTGCCACATGTCAACAATGGTTCTTACTGAGGGCCTCCGGGAGAGAAGTCCAAGCAAGACGCGCCCCGAGGAGCTTCTTGCCACATGTCAGCACTCGGTCTGACTGAGTGCCTCCAGGAGAGAGGCCAAAGCAAGACGCCCCCCGAGGAGCGTCTCTCCACATGTCAACACTGGGTCTGACTGAGTGCCTCCATGAGAGAGGCCCAAGCAAGAAGCGCCCCGAGGAGCGTCTTGCCAAATGTCACTACTCGGTCTTACTGAGCGCCTCAGGGAGAGAGGTCCAAGCAAGACACGCCCCGAGGAGCGTCTCTCCACATGTCAACACTGGGTCTGACTGAGTGCCTCCATGAGAGAAGCCCCAGCAAGACGCGCCCAGAGGAGCGTCTTGCCACATGTCACTACTCGGTCTGTTTGAGCGCCTCCAGGAGAGAGGCCCAAGCAAGACGTGCCCCGAGGAGCGTCTTGCCACATGTCAACAATGGGTCTGACTGAGGGCCTCCTTGAGAGAAGCCCAAGCAAGACGCGCCCCGAGGAGCGTCTTGCCACATGTCAACACTGGGTCTGACTGAGCGCCTCCAGGAGAGAGGCCCAAGCAAGACACGCCCCGAGGAGCGTCTTGACACATGTCAACACTGGGTCTGACTGAGGGCCTCCATGAGAGAAGCCCAAGCAAGACGCGCCCCGAGGAGATTCTTGCCACATGTCAACACTCGGTCTGACAGAGGGCATCCAGGAGAGAGGCCCAAGCAATATGCGCCCCGAGGAGCGTCTTGCCACTTAAACCCACAACCTAGCTCTGAGGACAGAGGGACTTTATTTAAATTAGTACTTAATGGAAACGAAACATAATGATACATAAGAGCCATGTCACACATTCAGCCTAGGAATAGTAGCATTGTGCACTATTAAAAATATACACATCAATTGCTCGAATCCCATTGTTGCAAAGTAAAACTCTAATAAAACTCTAGTCTGACATTAACAGAGAAGACTTAGTGTATGTACTACAAATACAGCATTAGGATTTAGAGTGGACCGTGCACCTTGTGAACCATCAGAGGCTTATGACGCAACATATCTTCCAGTTGCTATTAGACAAGTTATAATTCTCGACCATTTTTCGGAACTGGTTTCTTGGGTCCGTGAGTAAATGCCATTAGTCCTTAATGGAAACGATACATAATGATACATAAGAGCCATGTCGTACATTCAGCCTAGGAATAGTAGCATTGTGCACTATTAAAAATATACACATCAATTGCTCGAATCCCATTGTTGCAAAGTAAAACTCTAATAAAACTCTAGTCCGACATCAACAGAGAAGACTTAGTGTATGTACTACAAATACAGCATTAGGATTTCGAGTGGACCGTGCACCTTGTGAACCATCAGAGGCTTATGACGCAACATATCTTCCAGTTGCTATTAGACAAGTTATAATTCTCGACCATTTTTCGGAACTGGTTTCTTGGGTCCGTGAGTAAATGCCAAATGAGATGATAGTCCTTAAGTAAGTTCCTGGCGATCCCATGTCACGCTCTTGCCCATCAGCCGGTGAACGCTGAGACGGAACTCGATGAGAGCGATGTATTTTTTAAGTGCTCCGAATGTACTTCTAACAAGCGTGCGATTCACTTTGTGAGTAAACCGCAGCTGCAGCTGATTCAAACAGTCGAGCCAACTTTCTACATCACAATATGCGTTTTGTAGTCAGTCGAGTTACCTTTTGTGTGGCGCATGCACGGGTCGTTATCGTCCAGCTCCCAGCTTAGAGAGTCCTGTATTGACACAGACGTCAATACATCTCGATGTCATGCAACACACAAAGTCTGTCGCATACAGGTGGGTTAACACATGTACGATACCTTTTGTGTGGCGCATGCACGGGTTGTTAGCGTCCAGCTCCCAGCTTAGAGAGTCCTGTATTGACACAGACGTCAATACATCTCGATGTCATGCAACACACAAAGTCTGTCGCATACAGGTGGGTTAACACATGTACGATACCTTTTGTGTGGCGCATGCACGGGTCGTTAGCGTCCAGCTCCTGGCTTATAGAGAGTCCTGTATTGACACAGACGTCAATACATCTCGATGTCATGCAACACACAAAGTCTGTCGCATACAGGTGGGTTAACACACATGTACGATGTGTGCGATGGCGCGCCCGTTTACAATGGGACACGACGATGATCATTGTTAACCAAACTCTTGTTTCTCACGACAGGTGGTAGCGTTGTCTCCTGCACCTGGTCTTCGTGCACAGAGGGTGTTGTAATGTGCTCGTCATAGTCGCGATCGTTGTCACTCGAATCCGTTGTTCTCACGACAGGTGGTAGCGTTGTCTCCTGCATGTTGTCTTCGCGTGCGGCAAGCGTTGTGCTGTGCTCGTTATAATGGTTGTCTTCGTACAAAGGGGGTGTTGAATACTCCTTCGCGAGTAGTCTAGGAGGTGGTGTGATGGAACGTATCTCAGAGGCATTATGTGAGCGTACCACCATGGCCTGAGCAACTGCGACTACTGAGAGTACACCCAGTACAGACAGCGAGATCAATTTTTTTTCTTGGGTGTTGTACGTGTGGGTACAGCCGCTTTAATGGCAGTGAGAGCAAGTGGGCAAATGTATTTATAGGTCACTAGCAGAAACTAAGGCACGTGGTCAGAGTGTAATCGTAACCACCTAAAGTAGCTCTTGTCATAATTTAATATACATAGAAATCAGAAACGGGTATGTCAGGATAGACATCGCGAGTGATAATGCGGCCAGTATCTGTGTGCGCTTGAGAGCACCTTGTTGTTCTACTGTGGTGCCCACGCCGCCGGGTCTGTAAATGTCATCGACCTTCTTTATATACGCATACGCTAAAGACTGTATATTCTCTATGGATTTGAACACGTCCTTTGTTTCGCGTAACGCTTGAGCTGTCTCGAGCGTGATGTTGTGAGTGTACACCAGTGTTTCGCGTGCACCGAGGTCCGAAAAGGCGTGCGCTACAACTATTAACCTTGGTTTGGGAGTGTGGCGAAACGCTCGCTCCGCTGTAATGGGCAGATGCAATGTTATCACCTGGTACGTTTCGTTAGTCGGGTCGTAACACACCGGTCCGTCACACGGACCGTCACATTGTATGGGGCTTATACTATTCAACAGGTTGATCATAATAATGTGTATTAAACCCACAACCTAGCACTGAGGACAGAGGGACTTTATTTAAATTAGTACTTAATGGAAACGATACATAATGATACATAAGAGCCATGTCATACATTCAGCCTAGGAATAGTAGCATTGTGCACTATTAAAAATATACACATCAATTGCTCGAATCCCATTGTTGCAAAGTAAAACTCTAATAAAACTCTAGTCTGACATCAACAGAGAAGACTTAGTGTATGTACTACAAATACAGCATTAGGATTTCGAGTGGACCGTGCACCTGGTGAACCATCAGAGGCTTATGACGCAACATATCTTCCAGTTCTGACTGAGCGCCTCCAGGAGAGAGGCCCAAGCAAGACCCGCCCCGAGGAGCGTCTTGCCACATGTCACTACTCCGTCTAACTGAGCGCCTCCAGGAGAGAGGTCCAAGCAAGACACGCCCCGAGGAGCGTCTTGCCACATGTCACTACTCGGTCTGACTGAGCGCCTCCAGGAGGGAGGTCCAAGCAAGACGCGCCCCGAGGAGCGTCTTGCCACATGTCACTACTCGGTCTGACTGAGCGCCTCCAGGAGAGAGGCCCATGCAAGACGTGCCCCGAGGAGCGTCTTGCCACATGTCAACAATGGGTCTGACTGAGGGCCTCCAGGAGAGAAGCCCAAGCAAGACGCGCCCCGAGGAGCATCTTGCCACATGTCAACACTGGGTCTGACTGAGGGCCCCCAGGAGAGAGGCCCAAATAAGACGCGCCCCGAGGAGCGTTTTGCCACATGTCAACACTGGGTCTGACTGAGGGCCTCCAGGAGAGAAGCCCAAGCAAGATGCGCCCCGAGAAGCGTCTTGCCACATGTGAGCACTCGGTCTGACTGAGCGCCTCCAGGAAGTAGGCCCAAGCAAGACGCGCCCCGAGGAGCGTCTTGCCACATGTCAACACTGGGTCTGACTGAGCGCCTCCAGGAGAGAGGCCCAAGCAAGACGCGCCCGGAGGAGCGTCTTGCAACATGTCAGCACTCGGTCTGACTGAGCGCCTCCAGGAGAGAGGCCCAAGCAAGACGCTCCCCGAGGAGCGTCTTGACACATGTCTCCTCTGGGTCTGACTGAGCGCCTCCAGGAGAGAGGCCCAAGCAAGACGTGCCCTGAGGAGCATCTTGCCACATGTCAACACTGGGTCTGACTGAGCACCTCCAGGAGAGAGGCCCAAGCAAGACGCGCCCCGAGGAGCATCTTGCCAACTGTCAACACTGTGTCTGACTGAGCGCCTCCAGGAGAGAGGCCCGAGGAGCGTCTTGCCACATGTCACCTCTGGGTCTGACTGAGCGCCTCCAGGAGAGAGGCGCACGCAAGAAACGCCCGAGGAGCGTCTTGACACATGTCATTACTGGGTCTGACTGAGCGCCTCCAGGAGAGAGGTCCCGGCAAGACGCGCCCCGAGGAGCGTCTTGCCACATGTAACTACTCGGTCTGACTGAGCGCCTCCAGGAGAGAGGTCCAAGCAACACGCGCCCCGAGGAGCGTCTTGCCACATGTCAACACTGGGTCTGACTGAGTGCCTCCATGAGAGAAGCCCCAGCAAGACGCGCCCCGAGGAGCGTCTTGCCACATGTCACTACTCGGTCTGACTGAGCGCCTCCAGGAGAGAGGCCCAAGCAAGACGTGCCCCGAGGAGCGTCTTGCCACATGTTAACAATGGGTCTGACTGAGGGCCTCCAGGAGAGAAGCCCAAGCAAGAAGCGCCCCGAGGAGCGTCTTGCCACATGTCAACACTGGGTCTGACTGAGCGCCTCCAGGAGAGAGGCCCAAGCAAGACACGCCCCAAGGAGCGTCTTGACACATGTCAACACTGGGTCTGACTGAGGGCCTCCATGAGAGAGGCCCAAGCAATACGCGCCCCGAGGAGCGTCTTGCCACATGTCAACAATGGGTCTGACTGAGGGCCTCCAGGAGAGAAGCCAAAGCAAGACGCGCCCCGAGGAGCTTCTTTCCAGATGTCAACAATGGGTCTTACTGTGGGCCTCCATGAGAGAAGCCCAAGCAAGACGCGCCCCGAGGAGTGTCTTGCCACATGTCAACACTGTGTCTGACTGAGCGCCTCCAGGAGAGAGGCCCAAGCAAGACGCGCCCCGAGGAGCGTCTTGCCACGTGTCAACACTGGGTCTGACTTAGCGCCTCCAGGAGAGAGGCCCAAGCAAGATGCACCCCGAGGAGCGTCTTGCCACGTGTCACCACTGGGTCTGACTGAGCTCCTCCAGGAGAGAGGCCCAAGCAAGACGCGCCCAGAGGAGCGTCTTGCCACGTGTAACCACTGGGTCTGATTGAGAACCTCCAGGAGAGAGGCCCCAGCAAGACGCGCCCCGAGGAGCGTCTTGCCTTATGTCAGCACTCGGTCTGACTGAGCGCCTCCAGGAGAGAGGCCCAAGCAAGACGCGCCCCGAGGAGCGTCTTGCCAAATGTCACTACTCGGTCTGACTGAGCGCCTCCAGGAGGGAGGTCCAAGCAAGACGCGCCCCGAGGAGCGTCTTGCCACATGTCACTACTCGGTCTGACTGAGCGCCTCCAGGAGAGAGGCCCAAGCAAGACGTGCCCCGAGGAGCGTCTTGCCACATGTCAACAATGGGTCTGACTGAGGGCCTCCAGGAGAGAAGCCCAAGCAAGACACGCCCAGAGGAGCGTCTTGCCACATGTCAACACTGGGTCTGACTGAGCGCCTCCAGGAGAGAGGCCCAAGCAAGACACGCCCCGAGGAGCGTCTTGACACATGTCAACACTGGGTCGGACTGAGGGCCTCCATGAGAGAAGCCCAAGCAAGACGCGCCCCGAGGAGAGTCTTGCCACATGTCAACACTCGGTCTGACAGAGGGCATTCAGGAGAGAGGCCCAAGCAATACGCGCCAGACAGCGAGATCTTTTTTTTTCTTGGGTGTTGTACGTGTGGGTATCATCTTGCTTGGGCCTCTCTCCTGGAGGCGCTAAGTCAGACCCAGTGTTGACACGTGGCAAGACGCTCCTCGGGGCGCGTCTTGCTTGGGCCTCTCTCCTGGAGGCGCTCAGTCAGACACAGTGTTGACATGTGGCAAGACACTGCTCGGGGCGCGTCTTGTTTTGGGCTTCTCTCATGGAGGCCCACAGTAAGACCCATTGTTGACATCTGGAAAGAAGCTCCTCGGGGCGCGTCTTGCTTTGGCTTCTCTCCTGGAGGCCCTCAGTCAGACCCATTGTTGACATGTGGCAAGACGCTCCTCGGGGCGCGTCTTGCTTGGGCCTCTCTCATGGAGGCCCTCTGTCAGACCCAGTGTTGACATGTGTCAAGACGCTCCTCGGGGGGCGTCTTGCTTTGGCCTCTCTCCTGGAGGCACTCAGTCAGACCGAGTGCTGACATGTGGCAAGAAGCTCCTCGGGGCGCGTCTTGCTTGGACTTCTCTCCCGGAGGCCCACAGTAAGAACCATTGTTGACATGTGGCAAGACTCTCCTCGGGGCGCGTCTTGCTTGGGCCTCTCTCCAGAAGGCCCTCAATCAGACCCAGTGTTGACACGTGGCAAGACGCTCCACGGGGCGCGTCTTGCTTGGGCCTCTCTCCTGGAGGCGCTCAGTCAGACTGAGTAGTGACATGTGGCCTGACGCTCCTCGGGGCGCGTGTTGCTTGGGCCTCTCTCCTGGAGGCGCTCAGTCAGACCAAGTGGTGACATGTGGCAAGACACTCCTCGGGGCGCGTCTTGCATGGGCCTCTCTCCTGGAGGCCCTCTGTCAGACCCAGTGTTGACATGTGGCAAGACACTCCTCGGGGCGCGTTTTGCTTGGGCCTCTCTCATGGAGGCCCTCTGTCAGACCGAGTGCTGACATGTGGCAAGAAGCTCCTCGGGGCGCGTCTTGCTTGGGCTTCTCTCCTGGAGGCCCTCAGTAAGACCCATTGTTGACATGTGGCAAGACGCTCCTCGGGGCGCGTCTTGCTTGGGCCTCTCTCCTGGAGGCGCTCAGTCAGACTGAGTAGTGACATGTGGCCTGACGCTCCTCGGGGCGCGTGTTGCTTGGGCCTCTCTCCTGGAGGCGCTCAGTCAGACCCAGTGGTGACATGTGGCAAGACACTCCTCGGGGCACGTATTGCTTGGGCCTCTCTCCTGGAGGCCCTCTGTCAGACCCAGTGTTGACATGTGTCAAGACGCTCCTCGGGGCGCGTCTTGCTTGGGCTTCTCTCCTGGAGGCCCTCAGTCAGACCCATTATTGACATGTGGCAAGACGCTCCTCGGGGCGCGTCTTGCTTGGGCCTCTCTCCTGGAGGCGCTCAGTCAGAACCAGAGGTGACATGTGGCAAGACGCTCCTCGGGGCGCGTCTTGCTTGGGCCTCTCTCCTGGAGGCCCTCTTTCAGACCCAGTGTTGACATGTGGCAAGACGCTCCTCCGGGCTCATCTTGCTTGGGCCTCTCTCCTGGAGGCCCTCAGTCAGACCCATTGTTGACATGTGGCAAGACGCTCCTCGGGGCGCGTCTTGCTTAGGCCTCTCTCCTGGAGGCGCTCAGTCAGACCGAGTGCTGACATAAGGCAAGACGCTCCTCGGGGCGCGTCTTGCTGGGGCCTCTCTCCTGGAGGCGCTCAGTCAGACCCAGTGCTGACATGTGGCAAGACGCTCCTCGGGGCGCGTCTTGCTTTGGCCTATCTCCTGGAGGCGCTCAGTCAGACTGAGTAGTGACATGTGGCCTGACGCTCCTCGGGGCGCGTCTTGCTTGGGCCTCTCTCCTGGAGGCGCTCAGTCAGACCCAGTGGTGACATGTGGCAAGACACTCCTCGGGGCGCGTCTTGCTTGGGCCTCTCTCCTGGAGGCCCTCTGTCAGACCCAGTGTTGACATGTGTCAAGACGCTCCTCGGGGCGCATCTTGCTTGGGCCTCTCTCCTGGAGGCGCTCAGTCAGACCCAGTGGTGATACGTGGGAAGACGCTCCTCGGGGCGCGTCTTGCTTGGCCCTCTCTCCTGGAGGCGCTCAGTCAGACCCAGTGTTGACACGTGGCAAGACGCTCCTCGAGGCGCGTCTTGCTTGGGCTTCTCTCATGGAGGCCCTCAGTCCGACCCAGTGTTGACATGTGTCAAGACGCTCCTCGGGGCATGTCCTGCTTGGGCCTCTCTCCTGGAGGCGCTCAGTCAGACCCAGTGCTGACATGTGGTAGGACGCTCCTCCAGGTGCGTCTTGCTTGGGCCTCTCTCCTGGAGGCGCTCAGTCAGACCCAGTGTTCACATGTGGCAAGACTCTCCTCGGGGCGCGTCTTGCTTGGGCCTCTCTCCTGGAGGCGCTCAGTCAGACCGAGTGCTGACATGTGGCAAGACGCTCCTCGGGGCCCAAGCAAGACGTGCCCCGAGGAGCGTCTTGCCACATGTCAACAATGGGTCTGACTGAGGGCCTCCAGGAGAGAAGCCAAAGCAAGAAGCGCCCCGAGGAGCGTCTTGCCACATGTCAACACTGGGTCTGACTGAGCGCCTCCAGGAGAGAGGCCCAAGCAAGACATGCCCCGAGGAGCGTCGTGACACATGTAAACACTGGGTCTGACTGAGGGCCTCCAAGAGAGAAGCCCAAGCAAGACGCGCCCCGAGGAGAGTCTTGCCACATGTCAACACTGGGTCTGACAGAGGGCATCCAGGATAGAGGCCCAAGCAATACGCGCCCCGAGGAGCGTCTTGCCACATGTCAGCACTCGGTCTGACTGAGCGCCTCCAGGAGAGAGGCCCAAGCAAGACGCGCCCCGAGGAGAGTCTTGCCACATGTGAACACTGGGTCTGACTGAGCGCCTCCAGGAGAGAGGCCCAAGCAAGACGCGCCTGGAGGAGCGTCTTTCCACATGTCAGCACTGGGTCTGACTGAGCGCCTCCAGGAGAGAGGCCCAAGCAGGACACGCCCCGAGGAGCGTCTTGACACATGTCAACACTGGGTCGGACTGAGGGCCTCCATGAGAGAAGCCCAAGCAAAACGCGCCCCGAGGAGAGTCTTGCCACATGTCAACACTCGGTCTGACAGAGGGCATTCAGGAGAGAGGCCCAAGCAATACGCGCCCCGAGGAGCGTCTTTCCACGTGTCACCACTGGGTCTGACTGAGCGCCTCCAGGAGAGAGGCCCAAGCAAGATGCACCCCGAGGAGCGTCTTGCCACATGTGAACACTGGGTCTGACTGAGCGCCTCCATGAGAGAAGCCCCAGCAAGACGCGCCCCGAGGAGCATCTTGCCACATGTCAACACTGGGTCTGACTGAGTGCCTCCATGAGAGAAGCCCCAGCAAGACGCGCCCCGAGGAGCATCTTGCCACATGTCAACACTGGGTCTGACTGAGAACCTCCAGGAGAGAGGCCCAAGCAAGACGCGCCCCGAGGAGCGTCTTGCAACATGTCAACACTGGGTCTGACTGAGCGCCTCCAGGAGAGAGGCCCAAGCAAGACGCGCCCCGAGGAGCGTCTTGTCACATGTCACTACTCGGTCTGACGGAGCACCTCCAGGAGAGAGGCCCAAGCAAGACGTGCCCCGAGGAGCGTCTTGCCACATGTCAACAATGGGTCTGACTGAGGGCCTCCAGGAGAGAAGCCCAAGCAAGAAGCGCCCCGAGGAGCGTCTTGCCACATGTCAACACTGGGTCTGACTGAGCGCCTCCAGGAGAGAGGCCCAAGCAAGACACGCCCCGAGGAGTGTCGTGACACATGTAAACACTGGGTCTGACTGAGGGCCTCCATGAGAGAAGCCCAAGCAAGACGCGCCCCGAGGAGAGTCTTGCCACATGTCAACACTGGGTCTGACAGAGGGCATCCAGGATAGAGGCCCAAGCAATACGCGCCCCGAGGAGCGTCTTGCCACATGTCAGCACTCGGTCTGACTGAGCGCCTCCAGGAGAGAGGCCCAAGCAAGACGCGCCCCGAGGAGAGTCTTGCCACATGTGAACACTGGGTCTGACTGAGCTTCTCCAGGAGAGAGGCCCAAGCAAGACGCGCCTGGAGGAGCGTCTTTCCACATGTCAGCACTGGGTCTGACTGAGCGCCTCCAGGAGAGAGGCCCAAGCAGGACACGCCCCGAGGAGCGTCTTGACACATGTCAACACTGGGTCAGACTGAGGGCCTCCATGAGAGAAGCCCAAGCAAAACGCGCCCCGAGGAGAGTCTTGCCACATGTCAACACTCGGTCTGACAGAGGGCATTCAGGAGAGAGGCCCAAGCAATACGCGCCCCGAGGAGCGTCTTTCCACGTGTCACCACTGGGTCTGACTGAGCGCCTCCAGGAGAGAGGCCCAAGCAAGACGCACCCCGAGGAGCGTCTTGCCACATGTGAACACTGGGTCTGACTGAGCGCCTCCAGGAGAGAGGCCCAAGCAAGACGCGCCCGGAGGAGCGTCTTGCCACATGTCAGCACTCGGTCTGACTGAGCGCCTCCAGGAGAGAGGCCCAAGCAAGACGCGCCCCGAGGAGCATCTTGACACATGTCTCCTCTGGGTCTGACTGAGCGCCTCCAGGAGAGAGGCCCAAGCAAGACGTGCCCCGAGGAGCGTCTTGCCACATGTCAACACTGGGTCTGACTGAGTGCCTCCATGAGAGAAGCCCCAGCAAGACGCGCCCCGAGGAGCATCTTGCCACATGTCAACACTGGGTCTGACTCAGAACCTCCAGGAGAGAGGACTAAGCAAGACGTGCCCCGAGGAGCGTCTTGCCACTTGTCAACACTGGGTCTGACTGAGTGCCTCCAGGAGAGAGGCCCAAGCAAGACGCGCCCCGAGGAGCGTCTTGTCACATGTACCTACTCGGTCTGACTGAGCGCCTCCAGGAGAGAGGCCCAAGCAAGACACGCCCCGAGGAGCGTCTTGACACATGTCAACACTGGGTCTGACTGAGGGCCTTCATGAGAGAAGCCCAAGCAAGACGCGCCCCGAGGAGAGTCTTGCCACATGTCAACACTGGGTCTGACAGAGGGCATCCAGGAGAGAGGCCCAAGCAAGACGCGCCCCGAGGAGCGTCTTGCCACATGTCAACAATGGGTCTGACTGAGGGCCTCCAGGAGAGAATCCCAAGCAAGACGCGCCCCGAGGAGCTTCTTGCCACATGTCAGCACTCGGTCTGACCGAGCGCCTCCAGGAGAGAGGCCCAAGCAAGACGCGCCCCGAGGAGCGTCTTGACACATGTCAACACTGGGTCTGACAGAGGGCCTCCATGAGAGAGGCCCAAGCAAGAAGCGCCCAGAGGAGTGTCTTGCCACATGTCAACACTGGGTCTGACTGAGCGCCTCCAGGAGAGAGGCCCAAGCAAGAACCGCCCCGAGGAGCGTCTTGCCACGTGTCACCACTGGGTCTGACTGAGCTCCTCCAGGAGAGAGGCCCAAGCAAGACGCGCCCCGAGGAGCGTCTTTCCACGTGTCACCACTGGGTCTGATTGAGCACCTCCAGGAGAGAGGCCCCAGCAAGACGCGCCCCGAGGAGCGTCTTGCCTTATGTCAGCACTCGGTCTGACTGAGCGCCTCCAGGAGAGAGGTCCAAGCAAGACGCGCCCCGAGGAGCGTCTTGCCACATGTCAACAATGGGTCGGACTGAGGGCCTCCAGGAGAGAAGCCCAAGCAAGACGCGCCCCGAGGAGCGTCTTGCCACATGTCAACACTGGGTCTAACTGAGGGCCTCCAGGAGAGAAGCCCAAGCAAGACGTGCCCCGAGGAGCGTCTTGCCACATGTCAGCACTCGGTCTGACTGAGCGCCTCCAGGAGAGAGGCCCAAGCAAGACGCGCTCCGAGGAGCGTCTTGCCACATGTCAACACTGGGTCTGACTAAGCGCCTCCAGGAGAGAGGCCCAAATAAGACGCGCCCCGAGGAGCGTCTTGCCACATGTCAACAATG
Organism: Nothobranchius furzeri; assembly: GCF_043380555.1. Classification (NCBI taxonomy): domain Eukaryota; kingdom Metazoa; phylum Chordata; class Actinopteri; order Cyprinodontiformes; family Nothobranchiidae; genus Nothobranchius; species Nothobranchius furzeri. The sequence continues at coordinate 30,241,772 of NC_091744.1, read as the reverse complement.
GGTCTGACTGAGGGCCTCCAGGAGAGAGGCCCAAGCAAGACGCGCCCCGAGGAGCGTCAGGCCACATGTCACTACTCAGTCTGACTGAGCGCCTCCAGGAGAGAGGCCAAAGCAAGACGCGCCCCGAGGAGCTTCTTGCCACATGTCAGCACTGGGTCTGACTGAGCGCCTCCAGGAGAGAGGCCCCAGCAAGACGCGCCCCGAGGAGCGTCTTGCCTTATGTCAGCACTCGGTCTGACTGAGCGCCTCCAGGAGAGAGGCCCAAGCAAGACGCGCCCCGAGGAGCGTCTTGCCACATGTCAACAATGGGTCTGACTGAGGGCCTCCAGGAGAGAGGCCCAAGCAAGATGAGCCCAGAGGAGCGTCTTGCCACATGTCAACACTGGGTCTGAAAGAGGGCCTCCAGGAGAGAGGCCCAAGCAAGACGCGCCCCGAGGAGCGTCTTGCCACATGTCACCTCTGGTTCTGACTGAGCGCCTCCAGGAGAGAGGCCCAAGCAAGACGCGCCCCGAGGAGCGTCTTGCCACATGTCAATAATGGGTCTGACTAAGGGCCTCCAGGAGAGAAGCCCAAGCAAGACGCGCCCCGAGGAGCGTCTTGACACATGTCAACACTGGGTCTGACAGAGGGCCTCCAGGAGAGAGGCCAGCGCAAGACGTGCCCCGAGGAGTGTCTTGCCACATGTCACCACTGGGTCTGACTGAGCGCCTCCAGGAGAGAGGCCCAAGCAACACGCGCCCCGAGGAGCGTCAGGCCACATGTCACTACTCAGTCTGACTGAGCGCCTCCAGGAGAGAGGCCCAAGCAAGACGCGCCCCGAGGAGCGTCTTGCCACATGTCAACAATGGGTCTTACTGAGGGCCTCCAGGAGAGAAGCCCAAGCAAGACGCGCCCCGAGGAGCTTCTTGCCACATGTCAGCACTCGGTCTGACTGAGCGCCTCAAGGAGAGAGGCCAAAGCAAGACGCGCCCCGAGGAGCGTCTTGACACATGTCAACACTGGGTCTGACAGAGGGCCTCCATGAGAGAGGCCCAAGCAAAACGCGCCCCGAGGAGTGTCTTGCCACATGTCAACACTGGGTCTGACAGAGGGCCTCCAGGAGAGAGGCCCAAGCAAGACGCGCCCCGAGGAGTGTCTTGCCACATGTCACCACTTGGTCTGACTGAGCGCCTCCAGGAGAGAGGCCCAAGCAACACGCGCCCCGAGGAGCGTCAGGCCACATGTCACTACTCAGTCTGACTGAGCGCCTCCAGGAGAGAGGCCCAAGCAAGACGCGCCCCGAGGAGCGTCTTGCCACGTGTCAACACTGGGTCTGATTGAGGGCCTTCTGGAGAGAGGCCCAAGCAAGACGCGCCCCGAGGAGCGTCTTGCCACATGTCAACAATGGTTCTTACTGAGGGCCTCCAGCAGAGAAGCCCAAGCAAGACGCGCCCCGAGGAGCTTCTTGCCACATGTCAGCACTCGGTCTGACTGAGCGCCTCCAGGAGAGAGGCCAAAGCAAGACGCCCCCCGAGGAGCGTCTTGACACATGTCAACACTGGGTCTGACAGAGGGCCTCCATGAGAGAGGCCCAAGCAAGACGCGCCCCGAGGAGTGTCTTGCCAAATGTCAACACTAGGTCTGACAGAGCGCCTCAGGGAGAGAGGTCCAAGCAAGACGCGCCCCGAGGAGTGTCTTGCCACATGTCAAAACTGGGTCTGACTGAGTGCCTCCATGAGAGAAGCCCCAGCAAGACGCGCCCCGAGGAGCGTCTTGCCACATGTCACTACTCGGTCTGTTTGAGCGCCTCCAGGAGAGAAGCCCAAGCAAGACGTGCCCCGAGGAGTGTCTTGCCACATGTCAACAATGGGTCTGACTGAGGGCCTCCAGGAGAGAAGCCCAAGCAAGACGCGCCCCGAGGAGCGTCTTGCCACATGTCAACACTGGGTCTGACTGAGCGCCTCTAGGAGAGAGGCCCAAGCAAGACACGCCCCGAGGAGCGTCTTGACACATGTCAACACTGGGTCTGACTGAGGGCCTCCATGAGAGAAGCCCAAGAGAGACGCGCCCCGAGGAGAGTCTTGCCACATGTCAACACTCGGTCTGACAGAGAGCATCCAGGAGAGAAGCCCAAGCAATACGCGCCCCGAGGAGTGTCTTGCCACATGTCACCACTGGGTCTGACTGAGCGCCTCCAGGAGAAAGGCCCAAGCAAGACACGCCCCGAGGAGCGTCTTGTCACATGTCAACACTGGGTCTTTCTGAGCGCCTCCAGGAGAGAAGCCCAAGCAAGACGCGCCCCGAGGAGCGTCTTTCCACATGTCAGTACTCGGTCTGACTGAGCCCCTCCAGGAGAGAGGCCCAAGTAAGACGCGCCCAAAGGAGCGTCTTGCAACATGTCAACAATGGGTCTGACTGAGGGCCTCCAGGAGAGAAGCCCAAGCAACACGCGGCCCGAGGAGCGTCTTGCCACATTTCAGCACTCGGTCTGACTGAGCGCCTCCAGGAGAGAGGCCAAAGCAAGACGCTTCCCGAGGAGCGTCTTGCCACATGTCAACAATGGGTATGACTGAGGGCCTCCAGGAGAGAAGCCCAAGCAAGACGCGCCCCGAGGAGCGTCTTGAAACATGTCAACACTGGGTCTGACAGAGGGCCTCCAGGAGAGAGGCCAAAGCAAGACGCGCCCCGAGGAGCGTCTTGACACATGTCAACACTGGGTCTGACAGAGGGCCTCCATGAGAGAGGTCCAAGCAAGACGCGCCCCGAGGAGTGTCTTGCCACATGTCAACACTGGGTCTGACTGAGTGCCTCCATGAGAGAAGCCCCAGCAAGACGCGCCCCGAGGAGCGTCTTGCCACATGTCACTACTCGGTCTGTTTGAGCGCCTCCAGGAGAGAAGCCCAAGCAAGACGTGCCCCGAGGATCGTCTTGCCACATGTCAACAATGGGTCTGACTGAGGGCCTCCAGGAGAGAAGCCCAAGCAAGACGCGCCCCGAGGAGCGTCTTGCTACATGTCAACACTGGGTCTGACTGAGCGCCTCTCGGAGAGAGGCCCAAGCAAGACACGCCCCGAGGAGCGTCTTGACACATGTCAACACTGGGTCTGACTGAGGGCCTCCATGAGAGAAGCCCAAGAGAGACGCGCCCCGAGGAGAGTCTTGCCACATGTCAACACTCGGTCTGACAGAGAGCATCCAGGAGAGAGGCCCAAGCAATACGCGCCCCGAGGAGAATCTTGCCACATGTCACCACTGGGTCTGACTGAGCGCCTCCAGGAGAGAGGCCCAAGCAAGACGCGCCCCGAGGAGCGTCTTGCCACATGCCAACAATGGGTCTGACTGAGGGCCTCCAGGAGACAAGCCCAAGCAAGAAGCGCCCCGAGGAGCGTCTTGACACATGTCAACACTGGGTATGACAGAGGGCCTCCAGGAGAGAGGCCCAAGCAAGACGCGCCCCGAGGAGTGTCTTGCCACATGTCACCACTTGGTCTGACTGAGCGCCTCCAGGAGAGAGGCCCAAGCAACACGCGCCCCGAGGAGCGTCAGGCCACATGTCACTACTCAGTCTGACTGAGCGCCTCCAGGAGAGAGGCCCAAGCAAGACGCGCCCCGAGGAGCGTCTTGCCACAGGTCAACAATGGGAATTACTGAGGGCCTCCAGGAGAGACGCCCAAGCAAGACGCGCCCCGAGGAGCTTCTTGCCACATGTCAGCACTCGGTCTGACTGAGCACCTCCAGGAGAAAGGCCAAAGCAAGACGCGCCCCGAGGAGCGTCTTGACACATGTCAACACTGGGTCTGACAGAGGGCCTCCATGAGAGAGGCCCAAGCAAGACGCGCCCCAAGGAGTGTCTTGCCACATGTCAACACTGGGTCTGACAGAGGGCCTCCAGGAGAGAGGCCCAAGCAAGATGCGCCCCGAGGATTGTCTTGCCACATGTCACCACTTGGTCTGACTGAGCGCCTCCAGGAGAGAGGCCCAAGCAACACGCGCCCCGAGGAGCGTCAGGCCACATGTCACTACTCAGTCTGACTGAGCGCCTCCAGGAGAGAGGCCCAAGCAAGACGCACCCCGAGGAGCGTCTTGCCACGTGTCAACACTGGGTCTGATTGAGGGCCTTCTGGAGAGAGGCCCAAGCAAGACGCGTCCCGAGGAGCGTCTTGCCACATGTCAACAATGGTTCTTACTGAGGGCCTCCGGGAGAGAAGTCCAAGCAAGACGCGCCCCGAGGAGCGTCTTGCCACGTGTCACCACTGGGTCTGATTGAGCACCTCCAGGAGAGAGGCCCCAGCAAGACGCGCCCCGAGGAGCGTCTTGCCTTATTTCAGCACTCGGTCTGACTGAGCGCCTCCAGGAGAGAGGCCCAAGCAAGACGCGCCCAGAGGAGCGTCTTGCCACATGTCAACACTGGGTCTGACTGAGCGCCTCCAGGAGAGAGGCCCAAGCAAGACACGCCCCGAGGAGCGTCTTGACACATGTCAACACTGGGTCGGACTGAGGGCCTCCATGAGAGAAGCCCAAGCAAGACGCGCCCCGAGGAGAGTCTTGCCATCAGACCCAGAGGTGACATGTGGCAAGACGCTCCTCGGGCCTCTCTCCTGGAGGCGCTCAGTCAGACCCAGTGTTGACATGTGGCAAGACGCTCCTGGGGGCGCTTCTTGCTTGGGCCTCTCTCCTGGAGGTGCTCAGTCAGACCCAGTGTTGACATGTGGCAAGACGATCCTCGGGGCGCTTCTTGCTTGGGCCTCTCTCCTGGAGGTGCTCAGTCAGACCCAGTGTTGACATGTGGCAAGACGCTCCTCTGGGCGCGTCTTGCTAGGCTTTCTCTCATGGAGGCACTCAGTCAGACCCTGTGTTGACATGTGGCAAGATGCTCGTCGGGGCACGTCTTGCTTGGGCCTCTCTCCTGGAGGCGCTCAGTCAGACCCAGAGGAGACATGTGTCAAGACGCTCCTCGGGGCGCATCTTGCTTGGGCCTCTCTCCTGGAGGCGCTCAGTCAGACCCAGTGTTCACATGTGGCAAGACACTCCTCGGGGCGCGTCTTGCTTGGGCCTCTCTCCTGGAGGCGCTCAGTCAGACCCAGTGTTGACACGTGGCAAGACGCTCCTCGGGGCGCGTCTTGCTTGGGCCTCTCTCCTGGAGGCGCTCAGTCAGAGCCAGTGTTAGCATGTGGCAAGACACTCCTCGGGGCGCGTCTTGGTTGGGCCTCTCTCCTGGAGGCGCTCATTCAGACCCAGTGGTGACATGTGGCAAAGACTCTCCTCGGGGCGCGTCTTGCTGGGGCCTCTCTCCTGGAGGCGCTCAGTCAGACCCAGTGCTGACATGTGGCAAGACGCTCCTCGGGGCGCGTCTTGCTTGGGCCTCTCTCCTGGAGGCGCTCAGTCAGACTGAGTAGTGACATGTGGCCTGACGCTCCTCGGGGCGCGTCTTGCTTGGGCCTCTCTCCTGGAGGCGCTCTGTCAGACCCAGTGTTGACATGTGTCAAGACACTCCTCGGGGCGCGTCTTGCTTGGGCCTCTCTCCTGGAGGCCCTCTGTCAGACCCAGTGTTGACATGTGTCAAGACGCTCCTCGGGGCGCGTCTTGCTTGGGCTTCTCTCCTGGAGGCCCTCAGTCAGACCCATTGTTGACATGTGGCAAGACGCTCCTCGGGGCGCGTCTTGCTTGGGCTTCTCTCCTGGAGGCGCTCAGACAGACCCAGTGTTGACATATGACAAGACGCTCCTCGGGGCGCGTCTTGCTTGGGCCTCTCTCCTGGAGGCGCTCAGTCAGAACCAGAGGTGACATGTGGCAAGAAGCTCCTCGGGGCGCGTCTTGCTTGGGCCTCTCTCCTGGAGGCCCTCTGTCAGACCCAGTGTTGACATGTGGCAAGACGCTCCTCAGGCCTCTCTCCTGGAGACGCTCAGTCAGACCCAGTGTTGACATGTGGCAAGACGCTCCTCGGGGCGCTTCTTGCTTGGGCCTCTCTCCTGGAGGTGCTCAGTCAGACCCAGTGTTGACATGTGGCAAGACGCTCCTTGGTGCGCGTCTTGCTGGGGCTTCTCTCATGGAGGCACTCAGTCAGACCCAGTGTTGACATGTGGCAAGATGCTCGTCGGGGCACGTCTTGCTTGGGCCTCTCTCCTGGAGGCACTCAGTCAGACCCAGAGGAGACATGTGTCAAGACGCTCCTCGGGGCGCGTCTTGCTTGGGCCTCTCTCCTGGAGGCGCTCAGTCAGACCGAGTGCTGACATGTTGCAAGACGCTCCTCCGGGCGCGTCTTGCTTGGGCCTCTCTCCTGGAGGCGCTCAGTCAGACCCAGTGTTAAACTGTGGCAAGACGCTCCTCGGGGCGCGTCTTGCTTGGGCCTCTCTCCTGGAGGCGTTCAGTCAGACCCAGTGTTGACACGTGGCAAGACGCTTCTCGGGGCGCGTCTTGCTTGGGCCTCTCTCCTGGAGGCGCTCAGTCAGACCCAGTGTTGGCATGTGGCAAGACACTCCTCGGGGCGCGTCTTGGTTGGGCCTCTCTCCTGGAGGCGCTCATTCAGACCCAGTGGTGACATGTGGCAAGACGCTCCTCGGGGCGCGTATTGCTTGGGCCTCTCTCCTGAATGCCCTCTGTCAGACCCAGTGTTGACATGTGGCAAGACTCTCCTCGGGGCGCGTCTTGCTTGGGCTTCTCTCATGGAGTTCCTCAGTCCGACCCAGTGTTGACATGTGGCAAGACGCTCCTCTGGGCGCGTCTTGCTTGGGCTTCTCTCCTGGAGGCCCTCAGTCAGACCCATTGTTGACATGTGGCAAGACGCTCCTCGGGGCACGTCTTGCTTGGGCCTCTCTCCTGGAGGCTCTCAGTCAGACCGAGTAGTGACATGTGGCAAGATGCTCCTCGGGGCGCGTCTTGCTTGGACCTCCCTCCTGAAGGCGCTCAGTCAGACCGAGTAGTGACATTTGGCAAGACGCTCCTCGGGGCGCGTCTTGCTTGGACCTCTCTCCTGGAGGCGCTCAGTTAGACCGAGTAGTGACATGTGGCAAGACGCTCCTCGGGGCACGTCTTGCTTGGGCCTCTCTAATGGAGGCGCTCAGTCAGACCGAGTGCTGACATAAGGCAAGATGCTCCTCGGGGCGCGTCTTGCTGGGGCCTCTCTCCTGGAGGAGCTCAGTCAGACCCAGTGGTGACACGTGGCAAGACGCCCCTCGGGGCGCACCTTGCTTGGGCCTCTCTCCTGGAGGCGCTAAGTCAGACCCAGTGTTGACACGTGGCAAGATGCTCCTCGGGGCGCGTCTTGCTTGGGCCTCTCTCCTGGAGGCGCTCAGTCAGACCCAGTGTTGACATGTGGCAAGACTCTCCTCGGGGCGCGTCTTGCTTGGACCTCTCTCCTGGAGGCGCTCAGTCAGACCGAGTAATGACATGTGGCAAGACGCTCCTCGGGGCGCGTCTTGCTTGGGCTTCTCTCCTGGAGGCGCTCATTCAGACCCAGTGGTGACATGTGGCAAGACGCTCCTCGGGGCGCGTATTGCTTGGGCATCTCTCCTGAATACCCTCTGTCAGACCCAGTGTTGACATGTGTCAAGACGCTCCTCGGTGCGCGTCTTGCTTTGGCCTCTCTTCTGGAGGCGCTCAGTCCGACCGAGTGCTGACATGTGCCCCGGAGGCACTCAGTCAGACCGAGTAGTGACATGTGGCAAGACGCTCCTCGGGGCGCATCTTGCTTGGGCCTCTCTCCAGAAGGCCCTCAATCAGACCCAGTGTTGACACGTGGCAAGACGCTCCTCGGGGCGCGTCTTGCCTTATGTCAGCACTCGGTCTGACTGAGCGCCTCCATTAGAGAGGCCCAAGCAAGACGCGCCCCGAGGAGTGTCTTGCCACATGTCAACAATGGGTCTGACTGAGGGCCTCCAGGAGAGAAGCCCAAGCAAGACGCGCCCAGAGGAGCGTCTTGCCACATGTCAACACTGGGTCGGACTGAGGAACTCCATGAGAGAAGCCCAAGCAAGACGCCCCCCGAGGAGAGTCTTGCCACATGTCAACACTCGGTCTGACAGAGGGCATTCAGGAGAGAGGCCCAAGCAATACGCGCCCCGAGGAGCGTCTTGCCACATGTCACCACTGGGTCTGAATGAGCGCCTCCAAGAGAGAGGCCCAACCAATACGCGCCCCGAGGAGTGTCTTGCCACATGCCAACACTGGGTCTGACTGAGCGCCTCCAGGAGAGAGGCCCAAGCAAGATGCGCCCCGAGGAGCGTCTTGCCACGTGTCAACACTGGGTCTGACTGAGCGCCTCCAGGAGAGAGGCCCAAGCAAGAAGCGCCCCGAGGAGCGTCTTGCCACATGTCAACACTGGGTCTGACTGAGCGCCTCCAGGAGAGAGGCCCGAGGAGTGTCTTGCCACATGTCACCTCTGGGTCTGACTGAGCGCCTCCAGGAGAGAGGCGCAAGCAAGAAACGCCCGAGGAGCGTCTTGACACATGTCAACACTGGGTCTGACTGAGCGCCTCCAGGTGAGAGGCCCCAGCAAGACGCGCCCCGAGGAGCGTCTTGCCACATGTCAGCACTCGGTCTGACTGAGCGCCTCCAGGAGCGAGGCCCAAGCAAGAAGCGCCCCGAGGAGCGTCTTGCCACATGTCAACAATGGGTCTGACTGAGGGCCTCCAGGAGAGAAGCCCAAGCAAGACGCGCCCCGAGGAGTGTCTTGCCACATGTCACTACTCGGGCTGACTGAGCGCCTCCAGGAGAGAGGTCCAAGCAAGACGCACCCCGAGGAGAGTCTTGCCACATGTCAACACTGGGTCTGACAGAGGGCATCCAGGAGAGAGGCCCAAGCAATACGCGCCCCGAGGAGCCTCTTGCCACATGTCAACAATGGGTCTGACTGAGGGCCTTTAGGAGAGAAGCCAAAGCAAGACGCGCCCCGAGGAGCTTCTTTCCACATGTCAACAATGGGTCTTACTGAGGGCCTCCATGAGAGAAGCCCAAGCAAGACGCGCCCCGAGGAGTGTCTTGCCACATGTCAACACTGTGTCTGACTGAGCGCCTCCAGGAGAGAGGCCCAAGCAAGACGCGCCCCGAGGAGCGTCTTGCCACGTGTCAACACTGGGTCTGACTTAGCTTCTCCAGGAGAGAGGCCCAAGCAAGATGCGCCCCGAGGAGTGTCTTGCCACGTGTCACCACTGGGTCAAGACGCTCCTCGGGGCGCGTCTTGCTTGGGCCTCTCTCCTGGAGAAGCTCAGTCAGAACCAGAGGTGACATAAGGCAAGACGCTCCTCGGGGCACGTCTTGCTGGGGCCTCTCTCCTGGAGGCGCTCAGTCAGACCCAGTGCTGACATGTGGCAAGACGCTCCTCGGGGCGCGTCTTGCTTGGGCCTCTCTCCTGGAGGCGCTCAGTCAGACCCAGTGTTGACATGTGGCAAGATGCTCCTCTGGGCGCGTCTTACTTGGGCCTCTCTCCTGGAGGCGCTCAGTCAGACCCAGTGTTGACACGTGGCAAGACGCTCCTCGGGGCGCGTCTTGGTTGGGCCTCTCTCCTGGAGGCGCTCATTCAGACCCAGTGGTGACATGTGGCAAGACGCTCCTCGGGGCGCGTATTGCTTCGGCCTCTCTCCTGAATGCCCTCTGTCAGACCGAGTGTTGACATGTGGCAAGACTCTCCTTGGGGCGCATCTTGCTTGGGCTTCTCTCATGGAGGCCCTCAGTCCGACCCAGTGTTGACATGTGTCAAGACGCTCCTCGGGGCGTGTCTTGCTTGGGCCTCTCTCCTGAATGCCCTCTGTCAGACCGAGTGTTGACATGTGGCAAGACTCTCCTCGGGGCGCGTCTTGCTGGGGCCTCTCTCCTGGAGGCGCTCAGTAAGACCCAGTGCTGACATGTGGCAAGACGCTCCTCGGGGCGCGTCTTGCTCGGGCCTCTCTCCTGGAGGCGCTCAGTCAGACTGAGTAGTGACATGTGGCCTGACGCTCCTCGGGGCGCGTCTTGCTTGGGCCTCTCTCCTGGAGGTGCTCAGTCAGACCCAGTGTTGACATGTGGCAAGACGCTCCTCTGGGCGCGTCTTGCTAGGCTTTCTCTCATGGAGGCACTCAGTCAGACCCTGTGTTGACATGTGGCAAGATGCTCGTCGGGGCACGTCTTGCTTGGGCCTCTCTCCTGGAGGCGCTCAGTCAGACCCAGTGGAGACATGTGTCAAGACGCTCCTCGGGGCGCATCTTGCTTGGGCCTCTCTCCTGGAGGCGCTCAGTCAGACCCAGTGTTCACATGTGGCAAGACGCTCCTCGGGGCGCGTCTTGCTTGGGCCTCTCTCCTGGAGGCGCTCAGTCAGACCCAGTGTTGACACGTGGCAAGACGCTCCTCGGGGCGCGTCTTGCTTGGGCCTCTCTCCTGGAGGCGCTCAGTCAGAGCCAGTGTTAGCATGTGGCAAGACACTCCTCGGGGCGCGTCTTGGTTGGGCCTCTCTCCTGGAGGCGCTCATTCAGACCCAGTGGTGACATGTGGCAAAGACTCTCCTCGGGGTGCGTCTTGCTGGGGCCTCTCTCCTGGAGGCGCTCAGTCAGACCCAGTGCTGACATGTGGCAAGACGCTCCTCGGGGCGCGTCTTGCTTGGGCCTCTCTCCTGGAGGCGCTCAGTCAGACTGAGTAGTGACATGTGGCCTGACGCTCCTCGGGGCGCGTCTTGCTTGGGCCTCTCTCCTGGAGGCGCTCTGTCAGACCCAGTGTTGACATGTGTCAAGACACTCCTCGGGGCGCGTCTTGCTTGGGCCTCTCTCCTGGAGGCCCTCTGTCAGACCCAGTGTTGACATGTGTCAAGACGCTCCTCGGGGCGCGTATTGCTTGGGCCTCTCTCCTGAATGCCCTCTGTCAGACCCAGTGTTGACATGTGGCAAGACTCTCCTCGGGGCGCGTCTTGCTTGGGCTTCTCTCATGGAGTTCCTCAGTCCGACCCAGTGTTGACATGTGGCAAGACGCTCCTCTGGGCGCGTCTTGCTTGGGCTTCTCTCCTGGAGGCCCTCAGTCAGACCCATTGTTGACATGTGGCAAGACGCTCCTCGGGGCACGTCTTGCTTGGGCCTCTCTCCTGGAGGCTCTCAGTCAGACCGAGTAGTGACATGTGGCAAGATGCTCCTCGGGGCGCGTCTTGCTTGGACCTCCCTCCTGAAGGCGCTCAGTCAGACCGAGTAGTGACATTTGGCAAGACGCTCCTCGGGGCGCGTCTTGCTTGGACCTCTCTCCTGGAGGCGCTCAGTTAGACCGAGTAGTGACATGTGGCAAGACGCTCCTCGGGGCACGTCTTGCTTGGGCCTCTCTAATGGAGGCGCTCAGTCAGACCGAGTGCTGACATAAGGCAAGATGCTCCTCGGGGCGCGTCTTGCTGGGGCCTCTCTCCTGGAGGAGCTCAGTCAGACCCAGTGGTGACACGTGGCAAGACGCCCCTCGGGGCGCACCTTGCTTGGGCCTCTCTCCTGGAGGCGCTAAGTCAGACCCAGTGTTGACACGTGGCAAGATGCTCCTCGGGGCGCGTCTTGCTTGGGCCTCTCTCCTGGAGGCGCTCAGTCAGACCCAGTGTTGACATGTGGCAAGACTCTCCTCGGGGCGCGTCTTGCTTGGACCTCTCTCCTGGAGGCGCTCAGTCAGACCGAGTAATGACATGTGGCAAGACGCTCCTCGGGGCGCGTCTTGCTTGGGCTTCTCTCCTGGAGGCGCTCATTCAGACCCAGTGGTGACATGTGGCAAGACGCTCCTCGGGGCGCGTATTGCTTGGGCATCTCTCCTGAATACCCTCTGTCAGACCCAGTGTTGACATGTGTCAAGACGCTCCTCGGTGCGCGTCTTGCTTTGGCCTCTCTTCTGGAGGCGCTCAGTCCGACCGAGTGCTGACATGTGCCCCGGAGGCACTCAGTCAGACCGAGTAGTGACATGTGGCAAGACGCTCCTCGGGGCGCTTCTTGCTTGGGCCTCTCTCCAGAAGGCCCTCAATCAGACCCAGTGTTGACACGTGGCAAGACGCTCCTCGGGGCGCGTCTTGCCTTATGTCAGCACTCGGTCTGACTGAGCGCCTCCATTAGAGAGGCCCAAGCAAGACGCGCCCCGAGGAGTGTCTTGCCACATGTCAACAATGGGTCTGACTGAGGGCCTCCAGGAGAGAAGCCCAAGCAAGACGCGCCCAGAGGAGCGTCTTGCCACATGTCAACACTGGGTCGGACTGAGGAACTCCATGAGAGAAGCCCAAGCAAGACGCCCCCCGAGGAGAGTCTTGCCACATGTCAACACTCGGTCTGACAGAGGGCATTCAGGAGAGAGGCCCAAGCAATACGCGCCCCGAGGAGCGTCTTGCCACATGTCACCACTGGGTCTGAATGAGCGCCTCCAAGAGAGAGGCCCAACCAATACGCGCCCCGAGGAGTGTCTTGCCACATGCCAACACTGGGTCTGACTGAGCGCCTCCAGGAGAGAGGCCCAAGCAAGATGCGCCCCGAGGAGCGTCTTGCCACGTGTCAACACTGGGTCTGACTGAGCGCCTACAGGAGAGAGGCCCAAGCAAGAAGCGCCCCGAGGAGCGTCTTGCCACATGTCAACACTGGGTCTGACTGAGCGCCTCCAGGAGAGAGGCCCGAGGAGTGTCTTGCCACATGTCACCTCTGGGTCTGACTGAGCGCCTCCAGGAGAGAGGCGCAAGCAAGAAACGCCCGAGGAGCGTCTTGACACATGTCAACACTGGGTCTGACTGAGCGCCTCCAGGTGAGAGGCCCCAGCAAGACGCGCCCCGAGGAGCGTCTTGCCACATGTCAGCACTCGGTCTGACTGAGCGCCTCCAGGAGCGAGGCCCAAGCAAGAAGCGCCCCGAGGAGCGTCTTGCCACATGTCAACAATGGGTCTGACTGAGGGCCTCCAGGAGAGAAGCCCAAGCAAGACGCGCCCCGAGGAGTGTCTTGCCACATGTCACTACTCGGGCTGACTGAGCGCCTCCAGGAGAGAGGTCCAAGCAAGACGCACCCCGAGGAGAGTCTTGCCACATGTCAACACTGGGTCTGACAGAGGGCATCCAGGAGAGAGGCCCAAGCAATACGCGCCCCGAGGAGCCTCTTGCCACATGTCAACAATGGGTCTGACTGAGGGCCTTTAGGAGAGAAGCCAAAGCAAGACGCGCCCCGAGGAGCTTCTTTCCACATGTCAACAATGGGTCTTACTGAGGGCCTCCATGAGAGAAGCCCAAGCAAGACGCGCCCCGAGGAGTGTCTTGCCACATGTCAACACTGTGTCTGACTGAGCGCCTCCAGGAGAGAGGCCCAAGCAAGACGCGCCCCGAGGAGCGTCTTGCCACGTGTCAACACTGGGTCTGACTTAGCTTCTCCAGGAGAGAGGCCCAAGCAAGATGCGCCCCGAGGAGTGTCTTGCCACGTGTCACCACTGGGTCAAGACGCTCCTCGGGGCGCGTCTTGCTTGGGCCTCTCTCCTGGAGAAGCTCAGTCAGAACCAGAGGTGACATAAGGCAAGACGCTCCTCGGGGCACGTCTTGCTGGGGCCTCTCTCCTGGAGGCGCTCAGTCAGACCCAGTGCTGACATGTGGCAAGACGCTCCTCGGGGCGCGTCTTGCTTGGGCCTCTCTCCTGGAGGCGCTCAGTCAGACCCAGTGTTGACATGTGGCAAGATGCTCCTCTGGGCGCGTCTTACTTGGGCCTCTCTCCTGGAGGCGCTCAGTCAGACCCAGTGTTGACACGTGGCAAGACGCTCCTCGGGGCGCGTCTTGGTTGGGCCTCTCTCCTGGAGGCGCTCATTCAGACCCAGTGGTGACATGTGGCAAGACGCTCCTCGGGGCGCGTATTGCTTCGGCCTCTCTCCTGAATGCCCTCTGTCAGACCGAGTGTTGACATGTGGCAAGACTCTCCTTGGGGCGCATCTTGCTTGGGCTTCTCTCATGGAGGCCCTCAGTCCGACCCAGTGTTGACATGTGTCAAGACGCTCCTCGGGGCGTGTCTTGCTTGGGCCTCTCTCCTGAATGCCCTCTGTCAGACCGAGTGTTGACATGTGGCAAGACTCTCCTCGGGGCGTGTCTTGCTGGGGCCTCTCTCCTGGAGGCGCTCAGTCAGACCCAGTGCTGACATGTGGCAAGACGCTCCTCGGGGCGCGTCTTGCTCGGGCCTCTCTCCTGGAGGCGCTCAGTCAGACTGAGTAGTGACATGTGGCCTGACGCTCCTCGGGGCGCGTCTTGCTTGGGCCTCTCTCCTGGAGGTGCTCAGTCAGACCCAGTGTTGACATGTGGCAAGACGCTCCTCTGGGCGCGTCTTGCTAGGCTTTCTCTCATGGAGGCACTCAGTCAGACCCTGTGTTGACATGTGGCAAGATGCTCGTCGGGGCACGTCTTGCTTGGGCCTCTCTCCTGGAGGCGCTCAGTCAGACCCAGAGGAGACATGTGTCAAGACGCTCCTCGGGGCGCATCTTGCTTGGGCCTCTCTCCTGGAGGCGCTCAGTCAGACCCAGTGTTCACATGTGGCAAGACGCTCCTCGGGGCGCGTCTTGCTTGGGCCTCTCTCCTGGAGGCGCTCAGTCAGACCCAGTGTTGACACGTGGCAAGACGCTCCTCGGGGCGCGTCTTGCTTGGGCCTCTCTCCTGGAGGCGCTCAGTCAGAGCCAGTGTTAGCATGTGGCAAGACACTCCTCGGGGCGCGTCTTGGTTGGGCCTCTCTCCTGGAGGCGCTCATTCAGACCCAGTGGTGACATGTGGCAAAGACTCTCCTCGGGGTGCGTCTTGCTGGGGCCTCTCTCCTGGAGGCGCTCAGTCAGACCCAGTGCTGACATGTGGCAAGACGCTCCTCGGGGCGCGTCTTGCTTGGGCCTCTCTCCTGGAGGCGCTCAGTCAGACTGAGTAGTGACATGTGGCCTGACGCTCCTCGGGGCGCGTCTTGCTTGGGCCTCTCTCCTGGAGGCGCTCTGTCAGACCCAGTGTTGACATGTGTCAAGACACTCCTCGGGGCGCGTCTTGCTTGGGCCTCTCTCCTGGAGGCCCTCTGTCAGACCCAGTGTTGACATGTGTCAAGACGCTCCTCGGGGCGCGTCTTGCTTGGGCTTCTCTCCTGGAGGCCCTCAGTCAGACCCATTGTTGACATGTGGCAAGACGCTCCTCGGGGCGCGTCTTGCTTGGGCTTCTCTCCTGGAGGCGCTCAGACAGACCCAGTGTTGACATATGACAAGACGCTCCTCGGGGCGCGTCTTGCTTGGGCCTCTCTCCTGGAGGCGCTCAGTCAGAACCAGAGGTGACATGTGGCAAGAAGCTCCTCGGGGCGCGTCTTGCTTGGGCCTCTCTCCTGGAGGCCCTCTGTCAGACCCAGTGTTGACATGTGGCAAGACGCTCCTCAGGCCTCTCTCCTGGAGACGCTCAGTCAGACCCAGTGTTGACATGTGGCAAGACGCTCCTCGGGGCGCTTCTTGCTTGGGCCTCTCTCCTGGAGGTGCTCAGTCAGACCCAGTGTTGACATGTGGCAAGACGCTCCTTGGTGCGCGTCTTGCTGGGGCTTCTCTCATGGAGGCACTCAGTCAGACCCAGTGTTGACATGTGGCAAGATGCTCGTCGGGGCACGTCTTGCTTGGGCCTCTCTCCTGGAGGCACTCAGTCAGACCCAGAGGAGACATGTGTCAAGACGCTCCTCGGGGCGCGTCTTGCTTGGGCCTCTCTCCTGGAGGCGCTCAGTCAGACCGAGTGCTGACATGTTGCAAGACGCTCCTCCGGGCGCGTCTTGCTTGGGCCTCTCTCCTGGAGGCGCTCAGTCAGACCCAGTGTTAAACTGTGGCAAGACGCTCCTCGGGGCGCGTCTTGCTTGGGCCTCTCTCCTGGAGGCGTTCAGTCAGACCCAGTGTTGACACGTGGCAAGACGCTTCTCGGGGCGCGTCTTGCTTGGGCCTCTCTCCTGGAGGCGCTCAGTCAGACCCAGTGTTGGCATGTGGCAAGACACTCCTCGGGGCGCGTCTTGGTTGGGCCTCTCTCCTGGAGGCGCTCATTCAGACCCAGTGGTGACATGTGGCAAGACGCTCCTCGGGGCGCGTATTGCTTGGGCCTCTCTCCTGAATGCCCTCTGTCAGACCCAGTGTTGACATGTGGCAAGACTCTCCTCGGGGCGCGTCTTGCTTGGGCTTCTCTCATGGAGTTCCTCAGTCCGACCCAGTGTTGACATGTGGCAAGACGCTCCTCTGGGCGCGTCTTGCTTGGGCTTCTCTCCTGGAGGCCCTCAGTCAGACCCATTGTTGACATGTGGCAAGACGCTCCTCGGGGCACATCTTGCTTGGGCCTCTCTCCTGGAGGCTCTCAGTCAGACCGAGTAGTGACATGTGGCAAGATGCTCCTCGGGGCGCGTCTTGCTTGGACCTCCCTCCTGAAGGCGCTCAGTCAGACCGAGTAGTGACATTTGGCAAGACGCTCCTCGGGGCGCGTCTTGCTTGGACCTCTCGCCTGGAGGCGCTCAGTTAGACCGAGTAGTGACATGTGGCAAGACGCTCCTCGGGGCACGTCTTGCTTGGGCCTCTCTAATGGAGGCGCTCAGTCAGACCGAGTGCTGACATAAGGCAAGATGCTCCTCGGGGCGCGTCTTGCTGGGGCCTCTCTCCTGGAGGAGCTCAGTCAGACCCAGTGGTGACACGTGGCAAGACGCCCCTCGGGGCGCACCTTGCTTGGGCCTCTCTCCTGGAGGCGCTAAGTCAGACCCAGTGTTGACACGTGGCAAGATGCTCCTCGGGGCGCGTCTTGCTTGGGCCTCTCTCCTGGAGGCGCTCAGTCAGACCCAGTGTTGACATGTGGCAAGACTCTCCTCGGGGCGCGTCTTGCTTGGACCTCTCTCCTGGAGGCGCTCAGTCAGACCGAGTAATGACATGTGGCAAGACGCTCCTCGGGGCGCGTCTTGCTTGGGCTTCTCTCCTGGAGGCGCTCATTCAGACCCAGTGGTGACATGTGGCAAGACGCTCCTCGGGGCGCGTATTGCTTGGGCATCTCTCCTGAATACCCTCTGTCAGACCCAGTGTTGACATGTGTCAAGACGCTCCTCGGTGCGCGTCTTGCTTTGGCCTCTCTCCTGGAGGCGCTCAGTCCGACCGAGTGCTGACATGTGCCCCGGAGGCACTCAGTCAGACCGAGTAGTGACATGTGGCAAGACGCTCCTCGGGGCGCTTCTTGCTTGGGCCTCTCTCCAGAAGGCCCTCAATCAGACCCAGTGTTGACACGTGGCAAGACGCTCCTCGGGGCGCGTCTTGCCTTATGTCAGCACTCGGTCTGACTGAGCGCCTCCATTAGAGAGGCCCAAGCAAGACGCGCCCCGAGGAGTGTCTTGCCACATGTCAACAATGGGTCTGACTGAGGGCCTCCAGGAGAGAAGCCCAAGCAAGACGCGCCCAGAGGAGCGTCTTGCCACATGTCAACACTGGGTCGGACTGAGGAACTCCATGAGAGAAGCCCAAGCAAGACGCCCCCCGAGGAGAGTCTTGCCACATGTCAACACTCGGTCTGACAGAGGGCATTCAGGAGAGAGGCCCAAGCAATACGCGCCCCGAGGAGCGTCTTGCCACATGTCACCACTGGGTCTGAATGAGCGCCTCCAAGAGAGAGGCCCAACCAATACGCGCCCCGAGGAGTGTCTTGCCACATGCCAACACTGGGTCTGACTGAGCGCCTCCAGGAGAGGGGCCCAAGCAAGATGCGCCCCGAGGAGCGTCTTGCCACGTGTCAACACTGGGTCTGACTGAGCGCCTCCAGGAGAGAGGCCCAAGCAAGAAGCGCCCCGAGGAGCGTCTTGCCACATGTCAACACTGGGTCTGACTGAGCGCCTCCAGGAGAGAGGCCCGAGGAGTGTCTTGCCACATGTCACCTCTGGGTCTGACTGAGCGCCTCCAGGAGAGAGGCGCAAGCAAGAAACGCCCGAGGAGCGTCTTGACACATGTCAACACTGGGTCTGACTGAGCGCCTCCAGGTGAGAGGCCCCAGCAAGACGCGCCCCGAGGAGCGTCTTGCCACATGTCAGCACTCGGTCTGACTGAGCGCCTCCAGGAGCGAGGCCCAAGCAAGAAGCGCCCCGAGGAGCGTCTTGCCACATGTCAACAATGGGTCTGACTGAGGGCCTCCAGGAGAGAAGCCCAAGCAAGACGCGCCCCGAGGAGTGTCTTGCCACATGTCACTACTCGGTCTGACTGAGCGCCTCCAGGAGAGAGGTCCAAGCAAGACGCACCCCGAGGAGAGTCTTGCCACATGTCAACACTGGGTCTGACAGAGGGCATCCAGGAGAGAGGCCCAAGCAATACGCGCCCCGAGGAGCCTCTTGCCACATGTCAACAATGGGTCTGACTGAGGGCCTTTAGGAGAGAAGCCAAAGCAAGACGCGCCCCGAGGAGCTTCTTTCCACATGTCAACAATGGGTCTTACTGAGGGCCTCCATGAGAGAAGCCCAAGCAAGACGCGCCCCGAGGAGTGTCTTGCCACATGTCAACACTGTGTCTGACTGAGCGCCTCCAGGAGAGAGGCCCAAGCAAGACGCGCCCCGAGGAGCGTCTTGCCACGTGTCAACACTGGGTCTGACTTAGCTTCTCCAGGAGAGAGGCCCAAGCAAGATGCGCCCCGAGGAGTGTCTTGCCACGTGTCACCACTGGGTCAAGACGCTCCTCGGGGCGCGTCTTGCTTGGGCCTCTCTCCTGGAGAAGCTCAGTCAGAACCAGAGGTGACATAAGGCAAGACGCTCCTCGGGGCACGTCTTGCTGGGGCCTCTCTCCTGGAGGCGCTCAGTCAGACCCAGTGCTGACATGTGGCAAGACGCTCCTCGGGGCGCGTCTTGCTTGGGCCTCTCTCCTGGAGGCGCTCAGTCAGACCCAGTGTTGACATGTGGCAAGATGCTCCTCTGGGCGCGTCTTACTTGGGCCTCTCTCCTGGAGGCGCTCAGTCAGACCCAGTGTTGACACGTGGCAAGACGCTCCTCGGGGCGCGTCTTGGTTGGGCCTCTCTCCTGGAGGCGCTCATTCAGACCCAGTGGTGACATGTGGCAAGACGCTCCTCGGGGCGCGTATTGCTTCGGCCTCTCTCCTGAATGCCCTCTGTCAGACCGAGTGTTGACATGTGGCAAGACTCTCCTTGGGGCGCATCTTGCTTGGGCTTCTCTCATGGAGGCCCTCAGTCCGACCCAGTGTTGACATGTGTCAAGACGCTCCTCGGGGCGTGTCTTGCTTGGGCCTCTCTCCTGAATGCCCTCTGTCAGACCGAGTGTTGACATGTGGCAAGACTCTCCTCGGGGCGCGTCTTGCTGGGGCCTCTCTCCTGGAGGCGCTCAGTCAGACCCAGTGCTGACATGTGGCAAGACGCTCCTCGGGGCGCGTCTTGCTCGGGCCTCTCTCCTGGAGGCGCTCAGTCAGACTGAGTAGTGACATGTGGCCTGACGCTCCTCGGGGCGCGTCTTGCTTGGGCCTCTCTCCTGGAGGCGCTCAGTCAGACCCAGTGGTGACATGTGGCAAGAAACTCCTCGGGGCGCGTCTTGCTTTGGCCTCTCTCCTGGAGGCCCTCTGTCAGACCCAGTGTTGACATGTGTCAAGACGCTCCTCGGGGCGCGTCTTGCTTGGGCTTCTCTCCTGGAGGCCCTCAGTCAGACCCATTGTTGACATGTGGCAAGACGCTCCTCGGGGCGCGTCTTGCTTGGGCTTCTCTCCTGGAGGCGCTCAGACAGACCCAGTGTTGACTTATGACAAGACGCTCCTCGGGGCGCGTCTTGCTTGGGCCTCTCTCCTGGAGAAGCTCAGTCAGAACCAGAGGTGACATGTGGCAAGACGCTCCTCGGGGCGCGTCTTGCTTGGGCCTCTCTCCTGGAGGCCCTCTGTCAGACCCAGTGTTGACATGTGGCAAGACGCTCCTCCGGGCGCATCTTGCTTGGGCCTCTCTCCTGGAGGCCCTCAGTCAGACCCATTGTTGACATGTGGCAAGACGCTCCTCGGGGCGCGTCTTGCTTGGGCCTCTCTCCTGGAGGCGCTCAGTCAGACCGAGTGCTGACATAAGGCAAGACGCTCCTCGGGGCGCGTCTTGCTGGGGCCTCTCTCCTGGAGGCGCTCAGTCAGACCCAGTGCTGACATGTGGCAAGACGCTCCTCGGGGCGCGTCTTGCTGAGGCCTCTCTCCTGGAGGTGCTCAATCAGACCCAGTGGTGACACGTGGCAAGACGCTCCTCTGGGCGCGTCTTGCTTGGGCCTCTCTCCTGGAGGAGCTCAGTCAGACCCAGTGGTGACACGTGGCAAGACGCTCCTCGGGGCGCATCTTGCTTGGGCCTCTCTCCTGGAGGCACTCAGTCAGACCCAGAGGAGACATGTGTCAAGACGCTCCTCGGTGCGCGTCTTGCTTTGGCCTCTCTCCTGGAGGCGCTCAGTCCGACCGAGTGCTGACATGTGCCCCGGAGGCACTCAGTCAGACCGAGTAGTGACATGTGGCAAGACGCTCCTCGGGGCGCTTCTTGCTTGGGCCTCTCTCCAGAAGGCCCTCAATCAGACCCAGTGTTGACACGTGACAAGACGCTCCTCGGGGCGCGTCTTGCCTTATGTCAGCACTCGGTCTGACTGAGCGCCTCCATTAGAGAGGCCCAAGCAAGACGCGCCCCGAGGAGTGTCTTGCCACATGTCAACAATGGGTCTGACTGAGGGCCTCCAGGAGAGAAGCCCAAGCAAGACGCGCCCAGAGGAGCGTCTTGCCACATGTCAACACTGGGTCGGACTGAGGAACTCCATGAGAGAAGCCCAAGCAAGACGCCCCCCGAGGAGAGTCTTGCCACATGTCAACACTCGGTCTGACAGAGGGCATTCAGGAGAGAGGCCCAAGCAATACGCGCCCCGAGGAGCGTCTTGCCACATGTCACCACTGGGTCTGAATGAGCGCCTCCAAGAGAGAGGCCCAACCAATACGCGCCCCGAGGAGTGTCTTGCCACATGCCAACACTGGGTCTGACTGAGCGCCTCCAGGAGAGAGGCCCAAGCAAGATGCGCCCCGAGGAGCGTCTTGCCACGTGTCAACACTGGGTCTGACTGAGCGCCTCCAGGAGAGAGGCCCAAGCAAGAAGCGCCCCGAGGAGCGTCTTGCCACATGTCAACACTGGGTCTGACTGAGCGCCTCCAGGAGAGAGGCCCGAGGAGTGTCTTGCCACATGTCACCTCTGGGTCTGACTGAGCGCCTCCAGGAGAGAGGCGCAAGCAAGAAACGCCCGAGGAGCGTCTTGACACATGTCAACACTGGGTCTGACTGAGCGCCTCCAGGTGAGAGGCCCCAGCAAGACGCGCCCCGAGGAGCGTCTTGCCACATGTCAGCACTCGGTCTGACTGAGCGCCTCCAGGAGCGAGGCCCAAGCAAGAAGCGCCCCGAGGAGCGTCTTGCCACATGTCAACAATGGGTCTGACTGAGGGCCTCCAGGAGAGAAGCCCAAGCAAGACGCGCCCCGAGGAGTGTCTTGCCACATGACACTACTCGGTCTGACTGAGCGCCTCCAGGAGAGAGGTCCAAGCAAGACGCACCCCGAGGAGAGTCTTGCCACATGTCAACACTGGGTCTGACAGAGGGCATCCAGGAGAGAGGCCCAAGCAATACGCGCCCCGAGGAGCCTCTTGCCACATGTCAACAATGGGTCTGACTGAGGGCCTTTAGGAGAGAAGCCAAAGCAAGACGCGCCCCGAGGAGCTTCTTTCCACATGTCAACAATGGGTCTTACTGAGGGCCTCCATGAGAGAAGCCCAAGCAAGACGCGCCCCGAGGAGTGTCTTGCCACATGTCAACACTGTGTCTGACTGAGCGCCTCCAGGAGAGAGGCCCAAGCAAGACGCGCCCCGAGGAGCGTCTTGCCACGTGTCAACACTGGGTCTGACTTAGC
Organism: Nothobranchius furzeri; assembly: GCF_043380555.1. Classification (NCBI taxonomy): domain Eukaryota; kingdom Metazoa; phylum Chordata; class Actinopteri; order Cyprinodontiformes; family Nothobranchiidae; genus Nothobranchius; species Nothobranchius furzeri. The sequence continues at coordinate 30,219,973 of NC_091744.1, read as the reverse complement.
TTCTCCAGGAGAGAGGCCCAAGCAAGATGCGCCCCGAGGAGTGTCTTGCCACGTGTCACCACTGGGTCAAGACGCTCCTCGGGGCGCGTCTTGCTTGGGCCTCTCTCCTGGAGAAGCTCAGTCAGAACCAGAGGTGACATGTGGCAAGAAGCTCCTCGGGGCGCGTCTTGCTTGGGCCTCTCTCCTGGAGGCCCTCTGTCAGACCCAGTGTTGACATGTGGCAAGACGCTCCTCCGGGCGCATCTTGCTTGGGGCTCTCTCCTGGAGGCCCTCAGTCAGACCCATTGTTGACATGTGGCAAGACGCTTCTCGGGGCGCATCTTGCTTGGGCCTCTCTCCTGGAGGCGCTTAGTCAGACCGAGTGCTGACATAAGGCAAGACGCTCCTCGGGGCGCGTCTTGCTGGGGCCTCTCTCCTGGAGGCGCTCAGTCAGACCCAGTGCTGACATGTGGCAAGACGCTCCTCGGGGCGCGTCTTGCTTGGGCCTCTCTCCTGGAGGCGCTCAGTCAGACCCAGTGTTGACATGTGGCAAGACGCTCCTCTGGGCGCGTCTTACTTGGGCCTCTCTCCTGGAGGCGCTCAGTCAGACCCAGTGTTGACACGTGGCAAGACGCTCCTCGGGGCGCGTCTTGGTTGGGCCTCTCTCCTGGAGGCGCTCATTCAGACCCAGTGGTGACATGTGGCAAGACGCTCCTCGGGGCGCGTATTGCTTCGGCCTCTCTCCTGAATGCCCTCTGTCAGACCGAGTGTTGACATGTGGCAAGACTCTCCTTGGGGCGCATCTTGCTTGGGCTTCTCTCATGGAGGCCCTCAGTCCGACCCAGTGTTGACATGTGTCAAGACGCTCCTCGGGGCGTGTCTTGCTTGGGCCTCTCTCCTGAATGCCCTCTGTCAGACCGAGTGTTGACATGTGGCAAGACTCTCCTCGGGGCGCGTCTTGCTGGGGCCTCTCTCCTGGAGGCGCTCAGTCAGACCCAGTGCTGACATGTGGCAAGACGCTCCTCGGGGCGCGTCTTGCTCGGGCCTCTCTCCTGGAGGCGCTCAGTCAGACTGAGTAGTGACATGTGGCCTGACGCTCCTCGGGGCGCGTCTTGCTTGGGCCTCTCTCCTGGAGGCGCTCAGTCAGACCCAGTGGTGACATGTGGCAAGAAACTCCTCGGGGCGCGTCTTGCTTGGGCCTCTCTCCTGGAGGCCCTCTGTCAGACCCAGTGTTGACATGTGTCAAGACGCTCCTCGGGGCGCGTCTTGCTTGGGCTTCTCTCCTGGAGGCCCTCAGTCAGACCCATTGTTGACATGTGGCAAGACGCTCCTCGGGGCGCGTCTTGCTTGGGCTTCTCTCCTGGAGGCGCTCAGACAGACCCAGTGTTGACTTATGACAAGACGCTCCTCTGGGCGCGTCTTGCTTGGGCCTCTCTCCTGGAGAAGCTCAGTCAGAACCAGAGGTGACATGTGGCAAGACGCTCCTCGGGGCGCGTCTTGCTTGGGCCTCTCTCCTGGAGGCCCTCTGTCAGACCCAGTGTTGACATGTGGCAAGACGCTCCTCCGGGCGCATCTTGCTTGGGCCTCTCTCCTGGAGGCCCTCAGTCAGACCCATTGTTGACATGTGGCAAGACGCTCCTCGGGGCGCGTCTTGCTTGGGCCTCTCTCCTGGAGGCGCTCAGTCAGACCGAGTGCTGACATAAGGCAAGACGCTCCTCGGGGCGCGTCTTGCTGGGGCCTCTCTCCTGGAGGCGCTCAGTCAGACCCAGTGCTGACATGTGGCAAGACGCTCCTCGGGGCGCGTCTTGCTTGGGCCTCTCTCCTGGAGGGGCTCAGTCAGACCCAGTGTTGACACGTGGCAAGACGCTCCTCGGGGCGCGTCTTGGTTGGGCCTCTCTCCTGGAGGCGCTCATTCAGACCCAGTGGTGACATGTGGCAAGACGCTCCTCGGGGCGTGTATTGCTTCGGCCTCTCTCCTGAATGCCCTCTGTCAGACCGAGTGTTGACATGTGGCAAGACTCTCCTCGGGGCGCGTCTTGCTTGGGCTTCTCTCATGGAGGCCCTCAGTCCGACCCAGTGTTGACATGTGTCAAGACGCTCCTCGGGGCGTGTCTTGCTTGGGCCTCTCTCCTGGAGGCGCTCAGTCAGACCCAGTGTTGACATGTGGCAAGACGCTCCTCTGGGCGCATCTTGCTTGGGCCTCTCTCCTGGAGGAGCTCAGTCAGACCCAGTGGTGACACGTGGCAAGACGCTCCTCGGGGCGCATCTTGCTTGGGCCTCTCTCCTGGAGGCGCTAAGTCAGACCCAGTGTTGACACGTGGCAAGACGCTCCTCGGGGCGCGTCTTGCTTGGGCCTCTCTCCTGGAGGCGCTCAGTCAGACTCAGTGTTGACATGTGGCAAGACACTCCTCGGGGCGCGTCTTGCTTGGGCTTCTCTCATGGAGGCCCTCAGTAAGACCCATTGTTGACATGTGGAAAGAACCTCCTCGGGGCGCGTCTTGCTTTGGCTTCTCTCCTGGAGGCCCTCAGTCAGACCCATTGTTGACATGTGGCAAGAGGCTCCTCGGGGCGCGTATTGCTTGGGCCTCTCTCCTGAATGCCCTCTGTAAGACCCAGTGTTGACATGTGGCAAGACTCTCCTCGGGGCGCGTCTTGCTTTGACCTCTCTCCTGGAGGCGCTCAGTCAGACCGAGTAGTGACATGTGGCAAGACGCTCCTCGGGGCGCGTCTTGCTTGGGCTTCTCTCCTGGAGGCCCTCAGTCAGACCCATTGTTGACATGTGGCAAGACGCTCCTCGGGGCGCTTCTTGCTTGGGCCTCTCTCCTGGAGGCGCTCAGTCAGACCGAGTGCTGACATGTGGCAAGACGCTCCTCGGGGCACGTCTTGCTGGGGCCTCTCTCCTGGAGGCGCTCAGTCAGACCCAGTGTTGACATGTGTCAAGACGCTCCTCGGGCGTTTCTTGCTTGCGCCTCTCTCCTGGAGGCGCTCAGTCAGACCCAGAGGTGACATGTGGCAAGACGCTCCTCGGGCCTCTCTCCTGGAGGCGCTCAGTCAGACCCAGTGTTGACATGTGGCAAGGCGCTCCTCGGGGCGCTTCTTGCTTGGGCCTCTCTCCTGGAGGTGCTCAGTCAGACCCAGTGTTGACATGTGGCAAGACGCTCCTCGGGGCGCGTCTTGCTGGGGCTTCTCTCATGGAGGCACTCAGTCAGACCCAGTGTTGACATGTGGCAAGATGCTCGTCGGGGCACGTCTTGCTTGGGCCTCTCTCCTGGAGGTGCTCAGTCAGACCCAGAGGAGACATGTGTAAAGACGCTCCTCGGGGTGCGTCTTGCTTGGGCATCTCTCCTGGAGGCGCTCAGTCAGACCGAGTGGTGACATGTTGCAAGACGCTCCTCCGGGCGCGTCTTGCTTGGGCCTCTCTCCTGGAGACGCTCAGTCAGACCCAGTGTTCACATGTGGCAAGACGCTCCTCGGGGCGCGTCTTGCTTGGGCCTCTCTCCTGGAGGCGCTCAGTCAGACCCAGTGGTGACACGTGGCAAGACTCTCCTCAGGGCGCATCTTGCTTGGGCCTCTCTCCTGGAGGCGCTCAGTCAGACCCAGTGTTGGCATGTGGCAAGACACTCCTCGGGGCGCGTCTTGGTTGGGCCTCTCTCCTGGAGGCACTCATTCAGACCCAGTGGTGACATGTGGCAAGACGAACCTCGGGGCGCGTATTGCTTGGGCCTCTCTCCTGAATGCCCTCTGTCAGACCGAGTGTTGACATGTGGCAAGACTCTCCTCGGGGCGCGTCTTGCTTGGGCCTCTCTCCTGGAGGCCCTCTGTCAGACCCAGTGTTGACATGTGGCAAGACGCTCCTCCGGGCGCATCTTGCTTGGGCCTCTCTCCTGGAGGCCCTCAGTCAGACCCATTGTTGACATGTGGCAAGACGCTCCTCGGGGCGCGTCTTGCTTGGGCCTCTCTCCTGGAGGCACTCAGTCAGACCGAGTGCTGACATAAGGCAAGACGCTCCTCGGGGCGCGTCTTGCTGGGGCCTCTCTCCTGGAGGCGCTCAGTCAGACCCAGTGCTGACATGTGGCAAGACGCTCCTCGGGGCGCGTCTTGCTTGGGCCTCTCTCCTGGAGGCGCTCAGTCAGACCCAGTGTTGACACGTGGCAAGACGCTCCTCGGGGCGCGTCTTGGTTGGGCCTCTCTCCTGGAGGCGCTCATTCAGACCCAGTGGTGACATGTGGCAAGACGCTCCTCGGGGCGCGTATTGCTTCGGCCTCTCTCCTGAATGCCCTCTGTCAGACCGAGTGTTGACATGTGGCAAGACTCTCCTCGGGGCGCGTCTTGCTTGGGCTTCTCTCATGGAGGCCCTCAGTCCGACCCAGTGTTGACATGTGTCAAGACGCTCCTCGGGGCGTGTCTTGCTTTGGCCTCTCTCCTGGAGGCGCTCAGTCAGACCCAGTGTTGACATGTGGCAAGACGCTCCTCTGGGCGCGTCTTGCTTGGGCCTCTCTCCTGGAGGCGCTCAGTCAGACCGACTGCTGAAATAAGGAAAGACGCTCCTCGGGGCGCGTCTTGCTGGGGCCTCTCTCCTGGAGGTGCTCAATCAGACCCAGTGGTGACACGTGGCAAGACGCTCCTCGGGGCGCATCTTGCTTGGGCCTCTCTCCTGGAGGCGCTAAGTCAGACCCAGTGTTGACACGTGGCAAGACGCTCCTCGGGGCGCGTCTTGCTTGGGCCTCTCTCCTGGAGGCGCTCAGTCAGACACAGTGTTGACATGTGGCAAGACACTCCTCGGGGCGCGTCTTGCTTGGGCTTCTCTCATGGAGGCCCTCAGTAAGACCCATTGTTGACATGTGGAAAGAAGCTCCTCGGGGCGCGTCTTGCTTTGGCTTCTCTCCTGGAGGCCCTCAGTCAGACCCATTGTTGACATGTGGCAAGAGGCTCCTCGGGGCGCGTATTGCTTGGGCCTCTCTCCTGAATGCCCTCTGTCAGACCCAGTGTTGACATGTGGCAAGACTCTCCTCGGGGCGCGTCTTGCTTTGACCTCTCTCCTGGAGGCGCTCAGTCAGACCGAGTAGTGACATGTGGCAAGACGCTCCTCGGGGCGCGTCTTGCTTGGGCTTCTCTCCTGGAGGCCCTCAGTCAGACCCATTGTTGACATGTGGCAAGACGCTCCTCGGGGCGCTTCTTGCTTGGGCCTCTCTCCTGGAGGCGCTCAGTCAGACCGAGTGCTGACATGTGGCAAGACGCTCCTCGGGGCACGTCTTGCTGGGGCCTCTCTCCTGGAGGCGCTCAGTCAGACCCAGTGTTGACATGTGTCAAGACGCTCCTCGGGCGTTTCTTGCTTGCGCCTCTCTCCTGGAGGCGCTCAGTCAGACCCAGAGGTGACATGTGGCAAGACGCTCCTCGGGCCTCTCTCCTGGAGGCGCTCAGTCAGACCCAGTGTTGACATGTGGCAAGGCGCTCCTCGGGGCGCTTCTTGCTTGGGCCTCTCTCCTGGAGGTGCTCAGTCAGACCCAGTGTTGACATGTGGCAAGACGCTCCTCGGGGCGCGTCTTGCTGGGGCTTCTCTCATGGAGGCACTCAGTCAGACCCAGTGTTGACATGTGGCAAGATGCTCGTCGGGGCACGTCTTGCTTGGGCCTCTCTCCTGGAGGTGCTCAGTCAGACCCAGAGGAGACATGTGTAAAGACGCTCCTCGGGGTGCGTCTTGCTTGGGCCTCTCTCCTGGAGGCGCTCAGTCAGACCGAGTGGTGACATGTTGCAAGACGCTCCTCCGGGCGCGTCTTGCTTGGGCCTCTCTCCTGGAGACGCTCAGTCAGACCCAGTGTTCACATGTGGCAAGACGCTCCTCGGGGCGCGTCTTGCTTGGGCCTCTCTCCTGGAGGCGCTCAGTCAGACCCAGTGGTGACACGTGGCAAGACTCTCCTCGGGGCGCATCTTGCTTGGGCCTCTCTCCTGGAGGCGCTCAGTCAGACCCAGTGTTGGCATGTGGCAAGACACTCCTCGGGGCGCGTCTTGGTTGGGCCTCTCTCCTGGAGGCACTCATTCAGACCCAGTGGTGACATGTGGCAAGACGAACCTCGGGGCGCGTATTGCTTGGGCCTCTCTCCTGAATGCCCTCTGTCAGACCGAGTGTTGACATGTGGCAAGACTCTCCTCGGGGCGCGTCTTGCTTGGGCTTCTCTCATGGAGTTCCTCAGTCCGACCCAGTGTTGACATGTGGCAAGACGCTCCTCTGGGCGCGTCTTGCTTGGGCTTCTCTCCTGGAGGCCCTCAGTCAGACCCATTGTTGACATGTGGCAAGACACTCCTCGGGCGCGTCTTGCTTGGGCCTCTCTAATGGAGGCGCTCAGTCAGACCGAGTGCTGACATAAGGCAAGACGCGCCCCGAGGAGCGTCTTGCCACGTGTCAACACTGGGTCTGATTGAGGGCCTTCTGGAGAGAGGCCCAAGCAAGACGCGCCCCGAGGAGCGTCTTGCCACATGTCACTACTCGGTCTGACTGAGTGCCTCCGGGGCACATGTCAGCACTCGGTCGGACTGAGCGCCTCCAGGAGAGAGGCCAAAGCAAGACGCACCCCGAGGAGCGTCTTGACACATGTCAACACTGGGTCTGACAGAGGGTATTCAGGAGAGAGGCCCAAGCAATACGCGCCCCGAGGAGCGTCTTGCCATATGTCACCACTGGGTCTGACTGAGGGCCTCCAGGAGAGAAGCCCAAGCAAGACGCGCCCCGTGGAGCGTCTTGACACATGTCAACACTGGGTCTGACAGAGGGCCTCCAGGAGAGGGGCCCAAGCAAGACGCGCCCCGAGGAGTGTCTTGCCACATGTCACCAATGGGTCTGACTGAGCGCCTCCAGGAGAGAGGCCCAAGCAAGACGCGCCCCGAGGAGCGTCAGGCCACATGTCACTACTCAGTCTGACTGAGCGCCTCCAGGAGAGAGGCCCAAGCAAGACGCGCCCCGAGGAGCGTCTTGCCACGTGTCAACACTGGGTCTGATTGAGGGCCTTCTGGAGAGAGGCCCAAGCAAGACGCACCACGAGGAGCGTCTTGCCACATGTCAACAATGGGTCTTACTGAGGGCCTCCAGGAGAGAAGCCCAAGCAAGACGCGCCCCGAGGAGCGTCTTGCCACATGTCAACACTGGGTCTAATTGAGCGCCTCCAGGAGAGACGCCCAAGCAAGACATACCCCGAGGAGCGTCTTGCCACATGTCACTACTCGGTCTGACTGAGCGCCTCCAGGAGAGAGGTCCAAGCAACACGTGCCCCGAGGAGCGTCTTGCCACAGGTCAACAATGGGTCTGACTGAGGGCCTCCAGGAGAGAAGCCGAAGCAAGAAGCGCCCCGAGGAACGTCTTGCCACATGTCAACACTGGGTCTGACTGAGCGCCTCCAGGAGAGAGGCCCAAGCAAAACACGCCCCGAGGAGCGTCTTGACACATGTCAACACTGGGTCTGACTGAGGGCCTCCATGAGAGAAGCCCAAGCAAGACGCGCCCAGAGGAGAGTCTTGCCACATGTCAACACTGGGTCTGACAGAGGGCATCCAGGAGAGAGGCCCAAGCAATACGCGCCCCGAGGAGCGTCTTGCCACATGTCAACAATGGGTCTGACTGAGGGCCTCCAGGAGAGAAGCCAAAGCAAGACGCGCCCCGAGGAGCTTTTTTCCACATGTCAACAATGGGTCTTACTGAGGGCCTCCATGAGAGAAGCCCAAGCAAGACGCGCCCCGAGGTGTGTCTTGCCACATGTCAACACTGTGTCTGACTGAGCGCCTCCAGGAGAGAGGCCCAAGCAAGACGCGCCCCGAGGAGCGTCTTGCCACGTGTCAACACTGGGTCTGACTTAGCGCCTCCAGGAGAGAGGCCCAAGCAAGATTCGCCTCGAGGAGCGTCTTGCCACGTGTCACCACTGGGTCTGACTGAGCTCCTCCAGGAGAGAGGCCCAAGCAAGACGCGCCCCGAGGAGCGTCTTGCTCGGGCCTCTCTCCTGGAGGCGCTCAGTCAGACTGAGTAGTGACATGTGGCCTGACGCTCCTCGGGGCGCGTCTTGCTTGGGCCTCTCTCCTGGAGGCGCTCAGTCAGACCCAGTGGTGACATGTGGCAAGAAACTCCTCGGGGCGCGTCTTGCTTGGGCCTCTCTCCTGGAGGCCCTCTGTCAGACCCAGTGTTGACATGTGTCAAGACGCTCCTCGGGGCGCGTCTTGCTTGGGCTTCTCTCCTGGAGGCCCTCAGTCAGACCCATTGTTGACATGTGGCAAGACGCTCCTCGGGGCGCGTCTTGCTTGGGCTTCTCTCCTGGAGGCGCTCAGACAGACCCAGTGTTGACTTATGACAAGACGCTCCTCGGGGCGCGTCTTGCTTGGGCCTCTCTCCTGGAGAAGCTCAGTCAGAACCAGAGGTGACATGTGGCAAGACGCTCCTCGGGGCGCGTCTTGCTTGGGCCTCTCTCCTGGAGGCCCTCTGTCAGACCCAGTGTTGACATGTGGCAAGACGCTCCTCCGGGCGCATCTTGCTTGGGCCTCTCTCCTGGAGGCCCTCAGTCAGACCCATTGTTGACATGTGGCAAGACGCTCCTCGGGGCGCGTCTTGCTTGGGCCTCTCTCCTGGAGGCGCTCAGTCAGACCGAGTGCTGACATAAGGCAAGACGCTCCTCGGGGCGCGTCTTGCTGGGGCCTCTCTCCTGGAGGCGCTCAGTCAGACCCAGTGCTGACATGTGGCAAGACACTCCTCGGGGCGCGTCTTGCTGAGGCCTCTCTCCTGGAGGTGCTCAATCAGACCCAGTGGTGACACGTGGCAAGACGCTCCTCTGGGCGCGTCTTGCTTGGGCCTCTCTCCTGGAGGAGCTCAGTCAGACCCAGTGGTGACACGTGGCAAGACGCTCCTCGGGGCGCATCTTGCTTGGGCCTCTCTCCTGGAGGCACTCAGTCAGACCCAGAGGAGACATGTGTCAAGACGCTCCTCGGTGCGCGTCTTGCTTTGGCCTCTCTCCTGGAGGCGCTCAGTCCGACCGAGTGCTGACATGTGCCCCGGAGGCACTCAGTCAGACCGAGTAGTGACATGTGGCAAGACGCTCCTCGGGGCGCTTCTTGCTTGGGCCTCTCTCCAGAAGGCCCTCAATCAGACCCAGTGTTGACACGTGGCAAGACGCTCCTCGGGGCGCGTCTTGCCTTATGTCAGCACTCGGTCTGACTGAGCGCCTCCATTAGAGAGGCCCAAGCAAGACGCGCCCCGAGGAGTGTCTTGCCACATGTCAACAATGGGTCTGACTGAGGGCCTCCAGGAGAGAAGCCCAAGCAAGACGCGCCCAGAGGAGCGTCTTGCCACATGTCAACACTCGGTCTGACAGAGGGCATTCAGGAGAGAGGCCCAAGCAATACGCGCCCCGAGGAGCGTCTTGCCACATGTCACCACTGGGTCTGAATGAGCGCCTCCAAGAGAGAGGCCCAACCAATACGCGCCCCGAGGAGTGTCTTGCCACATGCCAACACTGGGTCTGACTGAGCGCCTCCAGGAGAGAGGCCCAAGCAAGATGCGCCCCGAGGAGCGTCTTGCCACGTGTCAACACTGGGTCTGACTGAGCGCCTCCAGGAGAGAGGCCCAAGCAAGAAGCGCCCCGAGGAGCGTCTTGCCACATGTCAACACTGGGTCTGACTGAGCGCCTCCAGGAGAGAGGCCCGAGGAGTGTCTTGCCACATGTCACCTCTGGGTCTGACTGAGCGCCTCCAGGAGAGAGGCGCAAGCAAGAAACGCCCGAGGAGCGTCTTGACACATGTCAACACTGGGTCTGACTGAGCGCCTCCAGGTGAGAGGCCCCAGCAAGACGCGCCCCGAGGAGCGTCTTGCCACATGTCAGCACTCGGTCTGACTGAGCGCCTCCAGGAGCGAGGCCCAAGCAAGAAGCGCCCCGAGGAGCGTCTTGCCACATGTCAACAATGGGTCTGACTGAGGGCCTCCAGGAGAGAAGCCCAAGCAAGACGCGCCCCGAGGAGTGTCTTGCCACATGACACTACTCGGTCTGACTGAGCGCCTCCAGGAGAGAGTTCCAAGCAAGACGCACCCCGAGGAGAGTCTTGCCACATGTCAACACTGGGTCTGACAGAGGGCATCCAGGAGAGAGGCCCAAGCAATACGCGCCCCGAGGAGCCTCTTGCCACATGTCAACAATGGGTCTGACTGAGGGCCTTTAGGAGAGAAGCCAAAGCAAGACGCGCCCCGAGGAGCTTCTTTCCACATGTCAACAATGGGTCTTACTGAGGGCCTCCATGAGAGAAGCCCAAGCAAGACGCGCCCCGAGGAGTGTCTTGCCACATGTCAACACTGTGTCTGACTGAGCGCCTCCAGGAGAGAGGCCCAAGCAAGACGCGCCCCGAGGAGCGTCTTGCCACGTGTCAACACTGGGTCTGACTTAGCTTCTCCAGGAGAGAGGCCCAAGCAAGATGCGCCCCGAGGAGTGTCTTGCCACGTGTCACCACTGGGTCAAGACGCTCCTCGGGGCGCGTCTTGCTTGGGCCTCTCTCCTGGAGAAGCTCAGTCAGAACCAGAGGTGACATGTGGCAAGACGCTCCTCGGGGCGCGTCTTGCTTGGGCCTCTCTCCTGGAGGCCCTCTGTCAGACCCAGTGTTGACATGTGGCAAGACGCTCCTCCGGGCGCATCTTGCTTGGGGCTCTCTCCTGGAGGCCCTCAGTCAGACCCATTGTTGACATGTGGCAAGACGCTCCTCGGGGCGCATCTTGCTTGGGCCTCTCTCCTGGAGGCGCTTAGTCAGACCGAGTGCTGACATAAGGCAAGACGCTCCTCGGGGCGCGTCTTGCTGGGGCCTCTCTCCTGGAGGCGCTCAGTCAGACCCAGTGCTGACATGTGGCAAGACGCTCCTCGGGGCGCGTCTTGCTTGGGCCTCTCTCCTGGAGGCGCTCAGTCAGACCCAGTGTTGACATGTGGCAAGACGCTCCTCTGGGCGCGTCTTACTTGGGCCTCTCTCCTGGAGGCGCTCAGTCAGACCCAGTGTTGACACGTGGCAAGACGCTCCTCGGGGCGCGTCTTGGTTGGGCCTCTCTCCTGGAGGCGCTCATTCAGACCCAGTGGTGACATGTGGCAAGACGCTCCTCGGGGCGCGTATTGCTTCGGCCTCTCTCCTGAATGCCCTCTGTCAGACCGAGTGTTGACATGTGGCAAGACTCTCCTTGGGGCGCATCTTGCTTGGGCTTCTCTCATGGAGGCCCTCAGTCCGACCCAGTGTTGACATGTGTCAAGACGCTCCTCGGGGCGTGTCTTGCTTGGGCCTCTCTCCTGAATGCCCTCTGTCAGACCGAGTGTTGACATGTGGCAAGACTCTCCTCGGGGCGCGTCTTGCTGGGGCCTCTCTCCTGGAGGCGCTCAGTCAGACCCAGTGCTGACATGTGGCAAGACGTTCCTCGGGGCGCGTCTTGCTCGGGCCTCTCTCCTGGAGGCGCTCAGTCAGACTGAGTAGTGACATGTGGCCTGACGCTCCTCGGGGCGCGTCTTGCTTGGGCCTCTCTCCTGGAGGCGCTCAGTCAGACCCAGTGGTGACATGTGGCAAGAAACTCCTCGGGGCGCGTCTTGCTTGGGCCTCTCTCCTGGAGGCCCTCTGTCAGACCCAGTGTTGACATGTGTCAAGACGCTCCTCGGGGCGCGTCTTGCTTGGGCTTCTCTCCTGGAGGCCCTCAGTCAGACCCATTGTTGACATGTGGCAAGACGCTCCTCGGGGCGCGTCTTGCTTGGGCTTCTCTCCTGGAGGCGCTCAGACAGACCCAGTGTTGACTTATGACAAGACGCTCCTCTGGGCGCGTCTTGCTTGGGCCTCTCTCCTGGAGAAGCTCAGTCAGAACCAGAGGTGACATGTGGCAAGACGCTTCTCGGGGCGCGTCTTGCTTGGGCCTCTCTCCTGGAGGCCCTCTGTCAGACCCAGTGTTGACATGTGGCAAGACGCTCCTCCGGGCGCATCTTGCTTGGGCCTCTCTCCTGGAGGCCCTCAGTCAGACCCATTGTTGACATGTGGCAAGACGCTCCTCGGGGCGCGTCTTGCTTGGGCCTCTCTCCTGGAGGCGCTCAGTCAGACCGAGTGCTGACATAAGGCAAGACGCTCCTCGGGGCGCGTCTTGCTGGGGCCTCTCTCCTGGAGGCGCTCAGTCAGACCCAGTGCTGACATGTGGCAAGACGCTCCTCGGGGCGCGTCTTGCTTGGGCCTCTCTCCTGGAGGCGCTCAGTCAGACCCAGTGTTGACATGTGGCAAGACGCTCCTCGGGGCGCGTCTTGCTTGGGCCTCTCTCCTGGAGGCGCTCAGTCAGACCCAGTGTTGACACGTGGCAAGACGCTCCTCGGGGCGCGTCTTGGTTGGGCCTCTCTCCTGGAGGCGCTCATTCAGACCCAGTGGTGACATGTGGCAAGACGCTCCTCTGGGCGCGTATTGCTTCGGCCTCTCTCCTGAATGCCCTCTGTCAGACCGAGTGTTGACATGTGGCAAGACTCTCCTCGGGGCGCGTCTTGCTTGGGCTTCTCTCATGGAGGCCCTCAGTCCGACCCAGTGTTGACATGTGTCAAGACGCTCCTCGGGGCGTGTCTTGCTTGGGCCTCTCTCCTGGAGGCGCTCAGTCAGACCCAGTGTTGACATGTGGCAAGACGCTCCTCTGGGCGCATCTTGCTTGGGCCTCTCTCCTGGAGGAGCTCAGTCAGACCCAGTGGTGACACGTGGCAAGACGCTCCTCGGGGCGCGTCTTGCTTGGGCCTCTCTCCTGGAGGCGCTCAGTCAGACTCAGTGTTGACATGTGGCAAGACACTCCTCGGGGCGCGTCTTGCTTGGGCTTCTCTCATGGAGGCCCTCAGTAAGACCCATTGTTGACATGTGGAAAGAACCTCCTCGGGGCGCGTCTTGCTTTGGCTTCTCTCCTGGAGGCCCTCAGTCAGACCCATTGTTGACATGTGGCAAGAGGCTCCTCGGGGCGCGTATTGCTTGGGCCTCTCTCCTGAATGCCCTCTGTCAGACCCAGTGTTGACATGTGGCAAGACTCTCCTCGGGGCGCGTCTTGCTTTGACCTCTCTCCTGGAGGCGCTCAGTCAGACCGAGTAGTGACATGTGGCAAGACGCTCCTCGGGGCGCGTCTTGCTTGGGCTTCTCTCCTGGAAGCCCTCAGTCAGACCCATTGTTGACATGTGGCAAGACGCTCCTCGGGGCGCTTCTTGCTTGGGCCTCTCTCCTGGAGGCGCTCAGTCAGACCGAGTGCTGACATGTGGCAAGACGCTCCTCGGGGCACGTCTTGCTGGGGCCTCTCTCCTGGAGGCGCTCAGTCAGACCCAGTGTTGACATGTGTCAAGACGCTCCTCGGGCGTTTCTTGCTTGCGCCTCTCTCCTGGAGGCGCTCAGTCAGACCCAGAGGTGACATGTGGCAAGACGCTCCTCGGGCCTCTCTCCTGGAGGCGCTCAGTCAGACCCAGTGTTGACATGTGGCAAGGCGCTCCTCGGGGCGCTTCTTGCTTGGGCCTCTCTCCTGGAGGTGCTCAGTCAGACCCAGTGTTGACATGTGGCAAGACGCTCCTCGGGGCGCGTCTTGCTGGGGCTTCTCTCATGGAGGCACTCAGTCAGACCCAGTGTTGACATGTGGCAAGATGCTCGTCGGGGCACGTCTTGCTTGGGCCTCTCTCCTGGAGGTGCTCAGTCAGACCCAGAGGAGACATGTGTAAAGACGCTCCTCGGGGTGCGTCTTGCTTGGGCATCTCTCCTGGAGGCGCTCAGTCAGACCGAGTGGTGACATGTTGCAAGACGCTCCTCCGGGCGCGTCTTGCTTGGGCCTCTCTCCTGGAGACGCTCAGTCAGACCCAGTGTTCACATGTGGCAAGACGCTCCTCGGGGCGCGTCTTGCTTGGGCCTCTCTCCTGGAGGCGCTCAGTCAGACCCAGTGGTGACACGTGGCAAGACTCTCCTCGGGGCGCATCTTGCTTGGGCCTCTCTCCTGGAGGCGCTCAGTCAGACCCAGTGTTGGCATGTGGCAAGACACTCCTCGGGGCGCGTCTTGGTTGGGCCTCTCTCCTGGAGGCACTCATTCAGACCCAGTGGTGACATGTGGCAAGACGAACCTCGGGGCGCGTATTGCTTGGGCCTCTCTCCTGAATGCCCTCTGTCAGACCGAGTGTTGACATGTGGCAAGACTCTCCTCGGGGCGCGTCTTGCTTGGGCCTCTCTCCTGGAGGCCCTCTGTCAGACCCAGTGTTGACATGTGGCAAGACGCTCCTCCGGGCGCATCTTGCTTGGGCCTCTCTCCTGGAGGCCCTCAGTCAGACCCATTGTTGACATGTGGCAAGACGCTCCTCGGGGCGCGTCTTGCTTGGGCCTCTCTCCTGGAGGCACTCAGTCAGACCGAGTGCTGACATAAGGCAAGACGCTCCTCGGGGCGCGTCTTGCTGGGGCCTCTCTCCTGGAGGCGCTCAGTCAGACCCAGTGCTGACATGTGGCAATACGCTCCTCGGGGCGCGTCTTGCTTGGGCCTCTCTCCTGGAGGCGCTCAGTCAGACCCAGTGTTGACATGTGGCAAGACGCTCCTCGGGGCGCGTCTTGCTTGGGCCTCTCTCCTGGAGGCGCTCAGTCAGACCCAGTGTTGACACGTGGCAAGACGCTCCTCGGGGCGCGTCTTGGTTGGGCCTCTCTCCTGGAGGCGCTCATTCAGACCCAGTGGTGACATGTGGCAAGACGCTCCTCGGGGCGCGTATTGCTTCGGCCTCTCTCCTGAATGCCCTCTGTCAGACCGAGTGTTGACATGTGGCAAGACTCTCCTCGGGGCGCGTCTTGCTTGGGCTTCTCTCATGGAGGCCCTCAGTCCGACCCAGTGTTGACATGTGTCAAGACGCTCCTCGGGGCGTGTCTTGCTTTGGCCTCTCTCCTGGAGGCGCTCAGTCAGACCCAGTGTTGACATGTGGCAAGACGCTCCTCTGGGCGCGTCTTGCTTGGGCCTCTCTCCTGGAGGCGCTCAGTCAGACCGACTGCTGAAATAAGGAAAGACGCTCCTCGGGGCGCGTCTTGCTGGGGCCTCTCTCCTGGAGGTGCTCAATCAGACCCAGTGGTGACACGTGGCAAGACGCTCCTCGGGGCGCATCTTGCTTGGGCCTCTCTCCTGGAGGCGCTAAGTCAGACCCAGTGTTGACACGTGGCAAGACGCTCCTCGGGGCGCGTCTTGCTTGGGCCTCTCTCCTGGAGGCGCTCAGTCAGACACAGTGTTGACATGTGGCAAGACACTCCTCGGGGCGCGTCTTGCTTGGGCTTCTCTCATGGAGGCCCTCAGTAAGACCCATTGTTGACATGTGGAAAGAAGCTCCTCGGGGCGCGTCTTGCTTTGGCTTCTCTCCTGGAGGCCCTCAGTCAGACCCATTGTTGACATGTGGCAAGAGGCTCCTCGGGGCGCGTATTGCTTGGGCCTCTCTCCTGAATGCCCTCTGTCAGACCCAGTGTTGACATGTGGCAAGACTCTCCTCGGGGCGCGTCTTGCTTTGACCTCTCTCCTGGAGGCGCTCAGTCAGACCGAGTAGTGACATGTGGCAAGACGCTCCTCGGGGCGCGTCTTGCTTGGGCTTCTCTCCTGGAGGCCCTCAGTCAGACCCATTGTTGACATGTGGCAAGACGCTCCTCGGGGCGCTTCTTGCTTGGGCCTCTCTCCTGGAGGCGCTCAGTCAGACCGAGTGCTGACATGTGGCAAGACGCTCCTCGGGGCACGTCTTGCTGGGGCCTCTCTCCTGGAGGCGCTCAGTCAGACCCAGTGTTGACATGTGTCAAGACGCTCCTCGGGCGTTTCTTGCTTGCGCCTCTCTCCTGGAGGCGCTCAGTCAGACCCAGAGGTGACATGTGGCAAGACGCTCCTCGGGCCTCTCTCCTGGAGGCGCTCAGTCAGACCCAGTGTTGACATGTGGCAAGGCGCTCCTCGGGGCGCTTCTTGCTTGGGCCTCTCTCCTGGAGGTGCTCAGTCAGACCCAGTGTTGACATGTGGCAAGACGCTCCTCGGGGCGCGTCTTGCTGGGGCTTCTCTCATGGAGGCACTCAGTCAGACCCAGTGTTGACATGTGGCAAGATGCTCGTCGGGGCACGTCTTGCTTGGGCCTCTCTCCTGGAGGTGCTCAGTCAGACCCAGAGGAGACATGTGTAAAGACGCTCCTCGGGGTGCGTCTTGCTTGGGCCTCTCTCCTGGAGGCGCTCAGTCAGACCGAGTGGTGACATGTTGCAAGACGCTCCTCCGGGCGCGTCTTGCTTGGGCCTCTCTCCTGGAGACGCTCAGTCAGACCCAGTGTTCACATGTGGCAAGACGCTCCTCGGGGCGCGTCTTGCTTGGGCCTCTCTCCTGGAGGCGCTCAGTCAGACCCAGTGGTGACACGTGGCAAGACTCTCCTCGGGGCGCATCTTGCTTGGGCCTCTCTCCTGGAGGCGCTCAGTCAGACCCAGTGTTGGCATGTGGCAAGACACTCCTCGGGGCGCGTCTTGGTTGGACCTCTCTCCTGGAGGCACTCATTCAGACCCAGTGGTGACATGTGGCAAGACGAACCTCGGGGCGCGTATTGCTTGGGCCTCTCTCCTGAATGCCCTCTGTCAGACCGAGTGTTGACATGTGGCAAGACTCTCCTCGGGGCGCGTCTTGCTTGGGCTTCTCTCATGGAGTTCCTCAGTCCGACCCAGTGTTGACATGTGGCAAGGCGCTCCTCGGGGCGCTTCTTGCTTGGGCCTCTCTCCTGGAGGTGCTCAGTCAGACCCATTGTTGACATGTGGCAAGACGCTCCTCGGGGCGCGTCTTGCTGGGGCTTCTCTCATGGAGGCACTCAGTCAGACCCAGTGTTGACATGTGGCAAGATGCTCGTCGGGGCACGTCTTGCTTGGGCCTCTCTCCTGGAGGTGCTCAGTCAGACCCAGAGGAGACATGTGTAAAGACGCTCCTCGGGGTGCGTCTTGCTTGGGCATCTCTCCTGGAGGCGCTCAGTCAGACCGAGTGGTGACATGTTGCAAGACGCTCCTCCGGGCGCGTCTTGCTTGGGCCTCTCTCCTGGAGACGCTCAGTCAGACCCAGTGTTCACATGTGGCAAGACGCTCCTCGGGGCGCGTCTTGCTTGGGCCTCTCTCCTGGAGGCGCTCAGTCAGACCCAGTGGTGACACGTGGCAAGACTCTCCTCGGGGCGCATCTTGCTTGGGCCTCTCTCCTGGAGGCGCTCAGTCAGACCCAGTGTTGGCATGTGGCAAGACACTCCTCGGGGCGCGTCTTGGTTGGGCCTCTCTCCTGGAGGCACTCATTCAGACCCAGTGGTGACATGTGGCAAGACGAACCTCGGGGCGCGTATTGCTTGGGCCTCTCTCCTGAATGCCCTCTGTCAGACCGAGTGTTGACATGTGGCAAGACTCTCCTCGGGGCGCGTCTTGCTTGGGCCTCTCTCCTGGAGGCCCTCTGTCAGACCCAGTGTTGACATGTGGCAAGACGCTCCTCCGGGCGCATCTTGCTTGGGCCTCTCTCCTGGAGGCCCTCAGTCAGACCCATTGTTGACATGTGGCAAGACGCTCCTCGGGGCGCGTCTTGCTTGGGCCTCTCTCCTGGAGGCACTCAGTCAGACCGAGTGCTGACATAAGGCAAGACGCTCCTCGGGGCGCGTCTTGCTGGGGCCTCTCTCCTGGAGGCGCTCAGTCAGACCCAGTGCTGACATGTGGCAAGACGCTCCTCGGGGCGCGTCTTGCTTGGGCCTCTCTCCTGGAGGCGCTCAGTCAGACCCAGTGTTGACATGTGGCAAGACGCTCCTCGGGGCGCGTCTTGCTTGGGCCTCTCTCCTGGAGGCGCTCAGTCAGACCCAGTGTTGACACGTGGCAAGACGCTCCTCGGGGCGCGTCTTGGTTGGGCCTCTCTCCTGGAGGCGCTCATTCAGACCCAGTGGTGACATGTGGCAAGACGCTCCTCGGGGCGCGTATTGCTTCGGCCTCTCTCCTGAATGCCCTCTGTCAGACCGAGTGTTGACATGTGGCAAGACTCTCCTCGGGGCGCGTCTTGCTTGGGCTTCTCTCATGGAGGCCCTCAGTCCGACCCAGTGTTGACATGTGTCAAGACGCTCCTCGGGGCGTGTCTTGCTTTGGCCTCTCTCCTGGAGGCGCTCAGTCAGACCCAGTGTTGACATGTGGCAAGACGCTCCTCTGGGCGCGTCTTGCTTGGGCCTCTCTCCTGGAGGCGCTCAGTCAGACCGACTGCTGAAATAAGGAAAGACGCTCCTCGGGGCGCGTCTTGCTGGGGCCTCTCTCCTGGAGGTGCTCAATCAGACCCAGTGGTGACACGTGGCAAGACGCTCCTCGGGGCGCATCTTGCTTGGGCCTCTCTCCTGGAGGCGCTAAGTCAGACCCAGTGTTGACACGTGGCAAGACGCTCCTCGGGGCGCGTCTTGCTTGGGCCTCTCTCCTGGAGGCGCTCAGTCAGACACAGTGTTGACATGTGGCAAGACACTCCTCGGGGCGCGTCTTGCTTGGGCTTCTCTCATGGAGGCCCTCAGTAAGACCCATTGTTGACATGTGGAAAGAAGCTCCTCGGGGCGCGTCTTGCTTTGGCTTCTCTCCTGGAGGCCCTCAGTCAGACCCATTGTTGACATGTGGCAAGAGGCTCCTCGGGGCGCGTATTGCTTGGGCCTCTCTCCTGAATGCCCTCTGTCAGACCCAGTGTTGACATGTGGCAAGACTCTCCTCGGGGCGCGTCTTGCTTTGACCTCTCTCCTGGAGGCGCTCAGTCAGACCGAGTAGTGACATGTGGCAAGACGCTCCTCGGGGCGCGTCTTGCTTGGGCTTCTCTCCTGGAGGCCCTCAGTCAGACCCATTGTTGACATGTGGCAAGACGCTCCTCGGGGCGCTTCTTGCTTGGGCCTCTCTCCTGGAGGCGCTCAGTCAGACCGAGTGCTGACATGTGGCAAGACGCTCCTCGGGGCACGTCTTGCTGGGGCCTCTCTCCTGGAGGCGCTCAGTCAGACCCAGTGTTGACATGTGTCAAGACGCTCCTCGGGCGTTTCTTGCTTGCGCCTCTCTCCTGGAGGCGCTCAGTCAGACCCAGAGGTGACATGTGGCAAGACGCTCCTCGGGCCTCTCTCCTGGAGGCGCTCAGTCAGACCCAGTGTTGACATGTGGCAAGGCGCTCCTCGGGGCGCTTCTTGCTTGGGCCTCTCTCCTGGAGGTGCTCAGTCAGACCCAGTGTTGACATGTGGCAAGACGCTCCTCGGGGCGCGTCTTGCTGGGGCTTCTCTCATGGAGGCACTCAGTCAGACCCAGTGTTGACATGTGGCAAGATGCTCGTCGGGGCACGTCTTGCTTGGGCCTCTCTCCTGGAGGTGCTCAGTCAGACCCAGAGGAGACATGTGTAAAGACGCTCCTCGGGGTGCGTCTTGCTTGGGCCTCTCTCCTGGAGGCGCTCAGTCAGACCGAGTGGTGACATGTTGCAAGACGCTCCTCCGGGCGCGTCTTGCTTGGGCCTCTCTCCTGGAGACGCTCAGTCAGACCCAGTGTTCACATGTGGCAAGACGCTCCTCGGGGCGCGTCTTGCTTGGGCCTCTCTCCTGGAGGCGCTCAGTCAGACCCAGTGGTGACACGTGGCAAGACTCTCCTCGGGGCGCATCTTGCTTGGGCCTCTCTCCTGGAGGCGCTCAGTCAGACCCAGTGTTGGCATGTGGCAAGACACTCCTCGGGGCGCGTCTTGGTTGGACCTCTCTCCTGGAGGCACTCATTCAGACCCAGTGGTGACATGTGGCAAGACGAACCTCGGGGCGCGTATTGCTTGGGCCTCTCTCCTGAATGCCCTCTGTCAGACCGAGTGTTGACATGTGGCAAGACTCTCCTCGGGGCGCGTCTTGCTTGGGCTTCTCTCATGGAGTTCCTCAGTCCGACCCAGTGTTGACATGTGGCAAGACGCTCCTCTGGGCGCGTCTTGCTTGGGCTTCTCTCCTGGAGGCCCTCAGTCAGACCCATTGTTGACATGTGGCAAGACACTCCTCGGGCGCGTCTTGCTTGGGAGTCTCTAATGGAGGCGCTCAGTCAGACCGAGTGCTGACATAAGGCAAGACGCGCCCCGAGGAGCGTCTTGCCACGTGTCAACACTGGGTCTGATTGAGGGCCTTCTGGAGAGAGGCCCAAGCAAGACGCGCCCCGAGGAGCGTCTTGCCACATGTCACTACTCGGTCTGACTGAGTGCCTCCGGGGCACATGTCAGCACTCGGTCGGACTGAGCGCCTCCAGGAGAGAGGCCAAAGCAAGACGCACCCCGAGGAGCGTCTTGACACATGTCAACACTGGGTCTGACAGAGGGTATTCAGGAGAGAGGCCCAAGCAATACGCGCCCCGAGGAGCGTCTTGCCACATGTCACCACTGGGTCTGACTGAGGGCCTCCAGGAGAGAAGCCCAAGCAAGACGCGCCCCGTGGAGCGTCTTGACACATGTCAACACTGGGTCTGACAGAGGGCCTCCAGGAGAGGGGCCCAAGCAAGACGCGCCCCGAGGAGTGTCTTGCCACATGTCACCAATGGGTCTGACTGAGCGCCTCCAGGAGAGAGGCCCAAGCAAGACGCGCCCCGAGGAGCGTCAGGCCACATGTCACTACTCAGTCTGACTGAGCGCCTCCAGGAGAGAGGCCCAAGCAAGACGCGCCCCGAGGAGCGTCTTGCCACGTGTCAACACTGGGTCTGATTGAGGGCCTTCTGGAGAGAGGCCCAAGCAAGACGCACCACGAGGAGCGTCTTGCCACATGTCAACAATGGGTCTTACTGAGGGCCTCCAGGAGAGAAGCCCAAGCAAGACGCGCCCCGAGGAGCGTCTTGCCACATGTCAACACTGGGTCTAATTGAGCGCCTCCAGGAGAGACGCCCAAGCAAGACATACCCCGAGGAGCGTCTTGCCACATGTCACTACTCGGTCTGACTGAGCGCCTCCAGGAGAGAGGTCCAAGCAACACGTGCCCCGAGGAGCGTCTTGCCACAGGTCAACAATGGGTCTGACTGAGGGCCTCCAGGAGAGAAGCCGAAGCAAGAAGCGCCCCGAGGAACGTCTTGCCACATGTCAACACTGGGTCTGACTGAGCGCCTCCAGGAGAGAGGCCCAAGCAAAACACGCCCCGAGGAGCGTCTTGACACATGTCAACACTGGGTCTGACTGAGGGCCTCCATGAGAGAAGCCCAAGCAAGACGCGCCCAGAGGAGAGTCTTGCCACATGTCAACACTGGGTCTGACAGAGGGCATCCAGGAGAGAGGCCCAAGCAATACGCGCCCCGAGGAGCGTCTTGCCACATGTCAACAATGGGTCTGACTGAGGGCCTCCAGGAGAGAAGCCAAAGCAAGACGCGCCCCGAGGAGCTTCTTTCCACATGTCAACAATGGGTCTTACTGAGGGCCTCCATGAGAGAAGCCCAAGCAAGACGCGCCCCGAGGTGTGTCTTGCCACATGTCAACACTGTGTCTGACTGAGCGCCTCCAGGAGAGAGGCCCAAGCAAGACGCGCCCCGAGGAGCGTCTTGCCACGTGTCAACACTGGGTCTGACTTAGCGCCTCCAGGAGAGAGGCCCAAGCAAGATCCGCCTCGAGGAGCGTCTTGCCACGTGTCACCACTGGGTCTGACTGAGCTCCTCCAGGAGAGAGGCCCAAGCAAGACGCGCCCCGAGGAGCGTCTTGCCAAATGTCACTACTCGGTCTGACTGAGCGCCTCCAGGAGGGAGGTCCAAGCAAGACGCGCCCCGAGGAGCGTCTTGCCACATGTCACTACTCGGTCTGACTGAGCACCTCCAGGAGAGAGGCCCAAGCAAGACGCGCCCAGAGGAGCGTCTTGCCACATGTCAACACTGGGTCTGACTGAGCGCCTCCAGGAGAGAGGCCCAAGCAAGACACGCCCCGAGGAGCGTCTTGACACATGTCAACACTGGGTCGGACTGAGGGCCTCCATGAGAGAAGCCCAAGCAAGACGCGCCCCGAGGAGAGTCTTGCCACATGTCAACACTCGGTCTGACAGAGGGCATTCAGGAGAGAGGCCCAAGCAATGAGCGCCCCGAGGAGCGTCTTGCCTTATGTCAGCACTTGGTCTTACTTAGCGCCTCCAGGAGAGAGGCCCAAGCAAGACGCGCCCCGAGGAGCGTCTTGCGACATGTCACTACTCGGTCTAACTGAGCGCCTCCAGGAGAGAGGTCCAAGCACGACGCGCCCCGAGGAGCGTCTTGCCACATGTCACTACTCGGTCTGACTGAGCGCCTCCAGGAGAGAGGCCCAAGCAAGACGTGCCCCGAGGAGCGTCTTGCCACATGTCAACAATGGATCTGACTGAGGGCCTCCAGGAGAGAAGCCCAAGCAAGACGCGCCCCGTGGAGCGTCTTGCCACATGTCAAGACTGGGTCTGACTGAGCGCCTCCAGGAGAGAGGCCCAAGCAAGACGCGCCCCGAGGAGCGTCTTGCCACATGTCAACAATGGGTCTGACTGAGGGCCTCCAGGAGAGAAGCCCAAGCAAGACGCGCCCCGTGGAGCGTCTTGCCACATGTCAACACTGGGTCTTATTGAGGGCCTTCTGGAGAGAGGCCCAAGCAATACGCGCCCCGAGGAGCGTCTTGCCACATGTCAACAATGGGTCTTACTGAGGGCCTCCAGGAGAGAGGCCCAAGCAAGATGCGCCCGGAGGAGCGTCTCGCCACATGTCAACACTGGGTCTGACAGAGGGCCTCCAGGAGAGAGGCCCAAGCAAGACGCGCCCCGAGGAGCGTCTTGCCACATGTCACCTCTGGTTCTGACTGAGCGCCTCCAGGAGAGAGGCACAAGCAAGACGCGCCCCGAGGAGCGTCTTGCCACATGTCAACAATGGGTCTGACTGAGGGCCTCCAGGAGAGAAGCCCAAGCAAGACGCGCCCCGTGGAGCGTCTTGACACATGTCAACACTGGGTCTGACAGAGGGCCTCCAGGAGAGGGGCCCAAGCAAGACGCGCCCCGAGGAGTGTCTTGCCACATGTCACCAATGGGTCTGACTGAGCGCCTCCAGGAGGGAGGCCCAAGCAAGACGCGCCCCGAGGAGCGTCAGGCCACATGTCACTACTCAGTCTGACTGAGCGCCTCCAGGAGAGAGGCCCAAGCAAGACGCGCCCCGAGGAGCGTCTTGCCACGTGTCAACACTGGGTCTGATTGAGGGCCTTCTGGAGAGAGGCCCAAGCAAGACGCACCACGAGGAGCGTCTTGCCACATGTCAACAATGGGTCTTACTGAGGGCCTCCAGGAGAGAAGCCCAAGCAAGACGCGCCCCGAGGAGCGTCTTGCCACATGTCAACACTGGGTCTAATTGAGCGCCTCCAGGAGAGACGCCCAAGCAAGACATACCCCGAGGAGCGTCTTGCCACATGTCACTACTCGGTCTGACTGAGCGCCTCCAGGAGAGAGGTCAGAGCAACACGTGCCCCGAGGAGCGTCTTGCCACAGGTCAACAATGGGTCTGACTGAGGGCCTCCAGGAGAGAAGCCGAAGCAAGAAGCGCCCCGAGGAGCGTCTTGCCACATGTCAACACTGGGTCTGACTGAGCGCCTCCAGGAGAGAGGCCCAAGCAAAACACGCCCCGAGGAGCGTCTTGACACATGTCAACACTGGGTCTGACTGAGGGCCTCCATGAGAGAAGCCCAAGCAAGACGCGCCCAGAGGAGAGTCTTGCCACATGTCAACACTGGGTCTGACAGAGGGCATCCAGGAGAGAGGCCCAAGCAATACGCGCCCCGAGGAGCGTCTTGCCACATGTCAACAATGGGTCTGACTGAGGGCCTCCAGGAGAGAAGCCAAAGCAAGACGCGCCCCGAGGAGCTTCTTTCCACATGTCAACAATGGGTCTTACTGAGGGCCTCCATGAGAGAAGCCCAAGCAAGACGCGCCCCGAGGTGTGTCTTGCCACATGTCAACACTGTGTCTGACTGAGCGCCTCCAGGAGAGAGGCCCAAGCAAGACGCGCCCCGAGGAGCGTCTTGCCACGTGTCAACACTGGGTCTGACTTAGCGCCTCCAGGAGAGAGGCCCAAGCAAGATGCACCTCGAGGAGCGTCTTGCCACGTGTCACCACTGGGTCTGACTGAGGGCCTTTAGGAGAGAAGCCAAAGCAAGACGCGCCCCGAGGAGCTTCTTTCCACATGTCAACAATGGGTCTTACTGAGGGCCTCCATGAGAGAAGCCCAAGCAAGACGCGCCCCGAGGAGTGTCTTGCCACATGTCAACACTGTGTCTGACTGAGCGCCTCCAGGAGAGAGGCCCAAGCAAGACGCGCCCCGAGGAGCGTCTTGCCACGTGTCAACACTGGGTCTGACTTAGCTTCTCCAGGAGAGAGGCCCAAGCAAGATGCGCCCCGAGGAGTGTCTTGCCACGTGTCACCACTGGGTCAAGACGCTCCTCGGGGCGCGTCTTGCTTGGGCCTCTCTCCTGGAGAAGCTCAGTCAGAACCAGAGGTGACATGTGGCAAGACGCTCCTCGGGGCGCGTCTTGCTTGGGCCTCTCTCCTGGAGGCCCTCTGTCAGACCCAGTGTTGACATGTGGCAAGACGCTCCTCCGGGCGCATCTTGCTTGGGGCTCTCTCCTGGAGGCCCTCAGTCAGACCCATTGTTGACATGTGGCAAGACGCTCCTCGGGGCGCATCTTGCTTGGGCCTCTCTCCTGGAGGCGCTTAGTCAGACCGAGTGCTGACATAAGGCAAGACGCTCCTCGGGGCACGTCTTGCTGGGGCCTCTCTCCTGGAGGCGCTCAGTCAGACCCAGTGTTGACATGTGGCAAGATGCTCCTCTGGGCGCGTCTTACTTGGGCCTCTCTCCTGGAGGCGCTCAGTCAGACCCAGTGTTGACACGTGGCAAGACGCTCCTTGGGGCGCGTCTTGGTTGGGCCTCTCTCCTGGAGGCGCTCATTCAGACCCAGTGGTGACATGTGGCAAGACGCTCCTCGGGGTGCGTATTGCTTCGGCCTCTCTCCTGAATGCCCTCTGTCAGACCGAGTGTTGACATGTGGCAAGACTCTCCTTGGGGCGCATCTTGCTTGGGCTTCTCTCATGGAGGCCCTCAGTCCGACCCAGTGTTGACATGTGTCAAGACGCTCCTCGGGGCGTGTCTTGCTTGGGCCTCTCTCCTGAATGCCCTCTGTCAGACCGAGTGTTGACATGTGGCAAGACTCTCCTCGGGGCGCGTCTTGCTTGGGCCTCTCTCCTGGAGGCGCTCAGTCAGACCCAGTGCTGACATGTGGCAAGACGCTCCTCGGGGCGCGTCTTGCTCGGGCCTCTCTCCTGGAGGCGCTCAGTCAGACTGAGTAGTGACATGTGGCCTGACGCTCCTCGGGGCGCGTCTTGCTTGGGCCTCTCTCCTGGAGGCGCTCAGTCAGACCCAGTGGTGACATGTGGCAAGAAACTCCTCGGGGCGCGTCTTGCTTGGGCCTCTCTCCTGGAGGCCCTCTGTCAGACCCAGTGTTGACATGTGTCAAGACGCTCCTCGGGGCGCGTCTTGCTTGGGCTTCTCTCCTGGAGGCCCTCAGTCAGACCCATTGTTGACATGTGGCAAGACGCTCCTCGGGGCGCGTCTTGCTTGGGCTTCTCTCCTGGAGGCGCTCAGACAGACCCAGTGTTGACTTATGACAAGACGCTCCTCGGGGCGCGTCTTGCTTGGGCCTCTCTCCTGGAGAAGCTCAGTCAGAACCAGAGGTGACATGTGGCAAGACGCTCCTCGGGGCGCGTCTTGCTTGGGCCTCTCTCCTGGAGGCCCTCTGTCAGACCCAGTGTTGACATGTGGCAAGACGCTCCTCCGGGCGCATCTTGCTTGGGCCTCTCTCCTGGAGGCCCTCAGTCAGACCCATTGTTGACATGTGGCAAGACGCTCCTCGGGGCGCGTCTTGCTTGGGCCTCTCTCCTGGAGGCGCTCAGTCAGACCGAGTGCTGACATAAGGCAAGACGCTCCTCGGGGCGCGTCTTGCTGGGGCCTCTCTCCTGGAGGCGCTCAGTCAGACCCAGTGCTGACATGTGGCAAGACGCTCCTCGGGGCGCGTCTTGCTGAGGCCTCTCTCCTGGAGGCGCTCAATCAGACCCAGTGGTGACACGTGGCAAGACGCTCCTCTGGGCGCGTCTTGCTTGGGCCTCTCTCCTGGAGGAGCTCAGTCAGACCCAGTGGTGACACGTGGCAAGACGCTCCTCGGGGCGCATCTTGCTTGGGCCTCTCTCCTGGAGGCACTCAGTCAGACCCAGAGGAGACATGTGTCAAGACGCTCCTCGGTGCGCGTCTTGCTTTGGCCTCTCTCCTGGAGGCGCTCAGTCCGACTGAGTGCTGACATGTGCCCCGGAGGCACTCAGTCAGACCGAGTAGTGACATGTGGCAAGACGCTCCTCGGGGCGCTTCTTGCTTGGGCCTCTCTCCAGAAGGCCCTCAATCAGACCCAGTGTTGACACGTGGCAAGACGCTCCTCGGGGCGCGTCTTGCCTTATGTCAGCACTCGGTCTGACTGAGCGCCTCCATTAGAGAGGCCCAAGCAAGACGCTCCCCGAGGAGTGTCTTGCCACATGTCAACAATGGGTCTGACTGAGGGCCTCCAGGAGAGAAGCCCAAGCAAGACGCGCCCAGAGGAGCGTCTTGCCACATGTCAACACTGGGTCGGACTGAGGAACTCCATGAGAGAAGCCCAAGCAAGACGCCCCCCGAGGAGAGTCTTGCCACATGTCAACACTCGGTCTGACAGAGGGCATTCAGGAGAGAGGCCCAAGCAATACGCGCCCCGAGGAGCGTCTTGCCACATTTCACCACTGGGTCTGAATGAGCGCCTCCAAGAGAGAGGCCCAACCAATACGCGCCCCGAGGAGTGTCTTGCCACATGCCAACACTGGGTCTGACTGAGCGCCTCCAGGAGAGAGGCCCAAGCAAGATGCGCCCCGAGGAGCGTCTTGCCACGTGTCAACACTGGGTCTGACTGAGCGCCTCCAGGAGAGAGGCCCAAGCAAGAAGCGCCCCGAGGAGCGTCTTGCCACATGTCAACACTGGGTCTGACTGAGCGCCTCCAGGAGAGAGGCCCGAGGAGTGTCTTGCCACATGTCACCTCTGGGTCTGACTGAGCGCCTCCAGGAGAGAGGCGCAAGCAAGAAACGCCCGAGGAGCGTCTTGACACATGTCAACACTGGGTCTGACTGAGCGCCTCCAGGTGAGAGGCCCCAGCAAGACGCGCCCCGAGGAGCGTCTTGCCACATGTCAGCACTCGGTCTGACTGAGCGCCTCCAGGAGCGAGGCCCAAGCAAGAAGCGCCCCGAGGAGCGTCTTGCCACATGTCAACAATGGGTCTGACTGAGGGCCTCCAGGAGAGAAGCCCAAGCAAGACGCGCCCCGAGGAGTGTCTTGCCACATGACACTACTCGGTCTGACTGAGCGCCTCCAGGAGAGAGGTCCAAGCAAGACGCACCCCGAGGAGAGTCTTGCGACATGTCAACACTGGGTCTGACAGAGGGCATCCAGGAGAGAGGCCCAAGCAATACGCGCCCCGAGGAGCCTCTTGCCACATGTCAACAATGGGTCTGACTGAGGGCCTTTAGGAGAGAAGCAAAAGCAAGACGCGCCCCGAGGAGCTTCTTTCCACATGTCAACAATGGGTCTTACTGAGGGCCTCCATGAGAGAAGCCCAAGCAAGACGCGCCCCGAGGAGTGTCTTGCCACATGTCAACACTGTGTCTGACTGAGCGCCTCCAGGAGAGAGGCCCAAGCAAGACGCGCCCCGAGGAGCGTCTTGCCACGTGTCAACACTGGGTCTGACTTAGCTTCTCCAGGAGAGAGGCCCAAGCAAGATGCGCCCCGAGGAGTGTCTTGCCACGTGTCACCACTGGGTCAAGACGCTCCTCGGGGCGCGTCTTGCTTGGGCCTCTCTCCTGGAGAAGCTCAGTCAGAACCAGAGGTGACATGTGGCAAGACGCTCCTCGGGGCGCGTCTTGCTTGGGCCTCTCTCCTGGAGGCCCTCTGTCAGACCCAGTGTTGACATGTGGCAAGACGCTCCTCCGGGCGCATCTTGCTTGGGGCTCTCTCCTGGAGGCCCTCAGTCAGACCCATTGTTGACATGTGGCAAGACGCTCCTCGGGGCGCATCTTGCTTGGGCCTCTCTCCTGGAGGCGCTTAGTCAGACCGAGTGCTGACATAAGGCAAGACGCTCCTCGGGGCGCGTCTTGCTGGGGCCTCTCTCCTGGAGGCGCTCAGTCAGACCCAGTGCTGACATGTGGCAAGACGCTCCTCGGGGCGCGTCTTGCTTGGGCCTCTCTCCTGGAGGCGCTCAGTCAGACCCAGTGTTGACATGTGGCAAGACGCTCCTCTGGGCGCGTCTTACTTGGGCCTCTCTCCTGGAGGCGCTCAGTCAGACCCAGTGTTGACACGTGGCAAGACGCTCCTCGGGGCGCGTCTTGGTTGGGCCTCTCTCCTGGAGGCGCTCATTCAGACCCAGTGGTGACATGTGGCAAGACGCTCCTCGGGGCGCGTATTGCTTCGGCCTCTCTCCTGAATGCCCTCTGTCAGACCGAGTGTTGACATGTGGCAAGACTCTCCTTGGGGCGCATCTTGCTTGGGCTTCTCTCATGGAGGCCCTCAGTCCGACCCAGTGTTGACATGTGTCAAGACGCTCCTCGGGGCGTGTCTTGCTTGGGCCTCTCTCCTGAATGCCCTCTGTCAGACCGAGTGTTGACATGTGGCAAGACTCTCCTCGGGGCGCGTCTTGCTGGGGCCTCTCTCCTGGAGGCGCTCAGTCAGACCCAGTGCTGACATGTGGCAAGACGCTCCTCGGGGCGCGTCTTGCTCGGGCCTCTCTCCTGGAGGCGCTCAGTCAGACTGAGTAGTGACATGTGGCCTGACGCTCCTCGGGGCGCGTCTTGCTTGGGCCTCTCTCCTGGAGGCGCTCAGTCAGACCCAGTGGTGACATGTGGCAAGAAACTCCTCGGGGCGCGTCTTGCTTGGGCCTCTCTCCTGGAGGCCCTCTGTCAGACCCAGTGTTGACATGTGTCAAGACGCTCCTCGGGGCGCGTCTTGCTTGGGCTTCTCTCCTGGAGGCCCTCAGTCAGACCCATTGTTGACATGTGGCAAGACGCTCCTCGGGGCGCGTCTTGCTTGGGCTTCTCTCCTGGAGGCGCTCAGACAGACCCAGTGTTGACTTATGACAAGACGCTCCTCTGGGCGCGTCTTGCTTGGGCCTCTCTCCTGGAGAAGCTCAGTCAGAACCAGAGGTGACATGTGGCAAGACGCTCCTCGGGGCGCGTCTTGCTTGGGCCTCTCTCCTGGAGGCCCTCTGTCAGACCCAGTGTTGACATGTGGCAAGACGCTCCTCCGGGCGCATCTTGCTTGGGCCTCTCTCCTGGAGGCCCTCAGTCAGACCCATTGTTGACATGTGGCAAGACGCTCCTCGGGGCGCGTCTTGCTTGGGCCTCTCTCCTGGAGGCGCTCAGTCAGACCGAGTGCTGACATAAGGCAAGACGCTCCTCGGGGCGCGTCTTGCTGGGGCCTCTCTCCTGGAGGCGCTCAGTCAGACCCAGTGCTGACATGTGGCAAGACGCTCCTCGGGGCGCGTCTTGCTTGGGCCTCTCTCCTGGAGGCGCTCAGTCAGACCCAGTGTTGACATGTGGCAAGACGCTCCTCGGGGCGCGTCTTGCTTGGGCCTCTCTCCTGGAGGCGCTCAGTCAGACCCAGTGTTGACACGTGGCAAGACGCTCCTCGGGGCGCGTCTTGGTTGGGCCTCTCTCCTGGAGGCGCTCATTCAGACCCAGTGGTGACATGTGGCAAGACTCTCCTCGGGGCGCGTATTGCTTCGGCCTCTCTCCTGAATGCCCTCTGTCAGACCGAGTGTTGACATGTGGCAAGACTCTCCTCGGGGCGCGTCTTGCTTGGGCTTCTCTCATGGAGGCCCTCAGTCCGACCCAGTGTTGACATGTGTCAAGACGCTCCTCGGGGCGTGTCTTGCTTGGGCCTCTCTCCTGGAGGCGCTCAGTCAGACCCAGTGTTGACATGTGGCAAGACGCTCCTCTGGGCGCATCTTGCTTGGGCCTCTCTCCTGGAGGAGCTCAGTCAGACCCAGTGGTGACACGTGGCAAGACGCTCCTCGGGGCGCATCTTGCTTGGGCCTCTCTCCTGGAGGCGCTAAGTCAGACCCAGTGTTGACACGTGGCAAGACGCTCCTCGGGGCGCGTCTTGCTTGGGCCTCTCTCCTGGAGGCGCTCAGTCAGACTCAGTGTTGACATGTGGCAAGACACTCCTCGGGGCGCGTCTTGCTTGGGCTTCTCTCATGGAGGCCCTCAGTAAGACCCATTGTTGACATGTGGAAAGAACCTCCTCGGGGCGCGTCTTGCTTTGGCTTCTCTCCTGGAGGCCCTCAGTCAGACCCATTGTTGACATGTGGCAAGAGGCTCCTCGGGGCGCGTATTGCTTGGGCCTCTCTCCTGAATGCCCTCTGTCAGACCCAGTGTTGACATGTGGCAAGACTCTCCTCGGGGCGCGTCTTGCTTTGACCTCTCTCCTGGAGGCGCTCAGTCAGACCGAGTAGTGACATGTGGCAAGACGCTCCTCGGGGCGCGTCTTGCTTGGGCTTCTCTCCTGGAGGCCCTCAGTCAGACCCATTGTTGACATGTGGCAAGACGCTCCTCGGGGCGCTTCTTGCTTGGGCCTCTCTCCTGGAGGCGCTCAGTCAGACCGAGTGCTGACATGTGGCAAGACGCTCCTCGGGGCACGTCTTGCTGGGGCCTCTCTCCTGGAGGCGCTCAGTCAGACCCAGTGTTGACATGTGTCAAGACGCTCCTCGGGCGTTTCTTGCTTGCGCCTCTCTCCTGGAGGCGCTCAGTCAGACCCAGAGGTGACATGTGGCAAGACGCTCCTCGGGCCTCTCTCCTGGAGGCGCTCAGTCAGACCCAGTGTTGACATGTGGCAAGGCGCTCCTCGGGGCGCTTCTTGCTTGGGCCTCTCTCCTGGAGGTGCTCAGTCAGACCCAGTGTTGACATGTGGCAAGACGCTCCTCGGGGCGCGTCTTGCTGGGGCTTCTCTCATGGAGGCACTCAGTCAGACCCAGTGTTGACATGTGGCAAGATGCTCGTCGGGGCACGTCTTGCTTGGGCCTCTCTCCTGGAGGTGCTCAGTCAGACCCAGAGGAGACATGTGTAAAGACGCTCCTCGGGGTGCGTCTTGCTTGGGCATCTCTCCTGGAGGCGCTCAGTCAGACCGAGTGGTGACATGTTGCAAGACGCTCCTCCGGGCGCGTCTTGCTTGGGCCTCTCTCCTGGAGACGCTCAGTCAGACCCAGTGTTCACATGTGGCAAGACGCTCCTCGGGGCGCGTCTTGCTTGGGCCTCTCTCCTGGAGGCGCTCAGTCAGACCCAGTGGTGACACGTGGCAAGACTCTCCTCGGGGCGCATCTTGCTTGGGCCTCTCTCCTGGAGGCGCTCAGTCAGACCCAGTGTTGGCATGTGGCAAGACACTCCTCGGGGCGCGTCTTGGTTGGGCCTCTCTCCTGGAGGCACTCATTCAGACCCAGTGGTGACATGTGGCAAGACGAACCTCGGGGCGCGTATTGCTTGGGCCTCTCTCCTGAATGCCCTCTGTCAGACCGAGTGTTGACATGTGGCAAGACTCTCCTCGGGGCGCGTCTTGCTTGGGCCTCTCTCCTGGAGGCCCTCTGTCAGACCCAGTGTTGACATGTGGCAAGACGCTCCTCCGGGCGCATCTTGCTTGGGCCTCTCTCCTGGAGGCCCTCAGTCAGACCCATTGTTGACATGTGGCAAGACGCTCCTCGGGGCGCGTCTTGCTTGGGCCTCTCTCCTGGAGGCACTCAGTCAGACCGAGTGCTGACATAAGGCAAGACGCTCCTCGGGGCGCGTCTTGCTGGGGCCTCTCTCCTGGAGGCGCTCAGTCAGACCCAGTGCTGACATGTGGCAAGACGCTCCTCGGGGCGCGTCTTGCTTGGGCCTCTCTCCTGGAGGCGCTCAGTCAGACCCAGTGTTGACATGTGGCAAGACGCTCCTCGGGGCGCGTCTTGCTTGGGCCTCTCTCCTGGAGGCGCTCAGTCAGACCCAGTGTTGACACGTGGCAAGACGCTCCTCGGGGCGCGTCTTGGTTGGGCCTCTCTCCTGGAGGCGCTCATTCAGACCCAGTGGTGACATGTGGCAAGACGCTCCTCGGGGCGCGTATTGCTTCGGCCTCTCTCCTGAATGCCCTCTGTCAGACCGAGTGTTGACATGTGGCAAGACTCTCCTCGGGGCGCGTCTTGCTTGGGCTTCTCTCATGGAGGCCCTCAGTCCGACCCAGTGTTGACATGTGTCAAGACGCTCCTCGGGGCGTGTCTTGCTTTGGCCTCTCTCCTGGAGGCGCTCAGTCAGACCCAGTGTTGACATGTGGCAAGACGCTCCTCTGGGCGCGTCTTGCTTGGGCCTCTCTCCTGGAGGCGCTCAGTCAGACCGACTGCTGAAATAAGGAAAGACGCTCCTCGGGGCGCGTCTTGCTGGGGCCTCTCTCCTGGAGGTGCTCAATCAGACCCAGTGGTGACACGTGGCAAGACGCTCCTCGGGGCGCATCTTGCTTGGGCCTCTCTCCTGGAGGCGCTAAGTCAGACCAAGTGTTGACACGTGGCAAGACGCTCCTCGGGGCGCGTCTTGCTTGGGCCTCTCTCCTGGAGGCGCTCAGTCAGACACAGTGTTGACATGTGGCAAGACACTCCTCGGGGCGCGTCTTGCTTGGGCTTCTCTCATGGAGGCCCTCAGTAAGACCCATTGTTGACATGTGGAAAGAAGCTCCTCGGGGCGCGTCTTGCTTTGGCTTCTCTCCTGGAGGCCCTCAGTCAGACCCATTGTTGACATGTGGCAAGAGGCTCCTCGGGGCGCGTATTGCTTGGGCCTCTCTCCTGGAGGCGCTCAGTCAGACCGAGTAGTGACATGTGGCAAGACGCTCCTCGGGGCGCGTCTTGCTTGGGCTTCTCTCCTGGAGGCCCTCAGTCAGACCCATTGTTGACATGTGGCAAGACGCTCCTCGGGGCGCTTCTTGCTTGGGCCTCTCTCCTGGAGGCGCTCAGTCAGACCGAGTGCTGACATGTGGCAAGACGCTCCTCGGGGCACGTCTTGCTGGGGCCTCTCTCCTGGAGGCGCTCAGTCAGACCCAGTGTTGACATGTGTCAAGACGCTCCTCGGGCGTTTCTTGCTTGCGCCTCTCTCCTGGAGGCGCTCAGTCAGACCCAGAGGTGACATGTGGCAAGACGCTCCTCGGGCCTCTCTCCTGGAGGCGCTCAGTCAGACCCAGTGTTGACATGTGGCAAGGCGCTCCTCGGGGCGCTTCTTGCTTGGGCCTCTCTCCTGGAGGTGCTCAGTCAGACCCAGTGTTGACATGTGGCAAGACGCTCCTCGGGGCGCTTCTTGCTTGGGCCTCTCTCCTGGAGGCGCTCAGTCAGACCGAGTGCTGACATGTGGCAAGACGCTCCTCGGGGCACGTCTTGCTGGGGCCTCTCTCCTGGAGGCGCTCAGTCAGACCCAGTGTTGACATGTGTCAAGACGCTCCTCGGGCGTTTCTTGCTTGCGCCTCTCTCCTGGAGGCGCTCAGTCAGACCCAGAGGTGACATGTGGCAAGACGCTCCTCGGGCCTCTCTCCTGGAGGCGCTCAGTCAGACCCAGTGTTGACATGTGGCAAGGCGCTCCTCGGGGCGCTTCTTGCTTGGGCCTCTCTCCTGGAGGTGCTCAGTCAGACCCAGTGTTGACATGTGGCAAGACGCTCCTCGGGGCGCGTCTTGCTGGGGCTTCTCTCATGGAGGCACTCAGTCAGACCCAGTGTTGACATGTGGCAAGATGCTCGTCGGGGCACGTCTTGCTTGGGCCTCTCTCCTGGAGGTGCTCAGTCAGACCCAGAGGAGACATGTGTAAAGACGCTCCTCGGGGTGCGTCTTGCTTGGGCCTCTCTCCTGGAGGCGCTCAGTCAGACCGAGTGGTGACATGTTGCAAGACGCTCCTCCGGGCGCGTCTTGCTTGGGCCTCTCTCCTGGAGACGCTCAGTCAGACCCAGTGTTCACATGTGGCAAGACGCTCCTCGGGGCGCGTCTTGCTTGGGCCTCTCTCCTGGAGGCGCTCAGTCAGACCCAGTGGTGACACGTGGCAAGACTCTCCTCGGGGCGCATCTTGCTTGGGCCTCTCTCCTGGAGGCGCTCAGTCAGACCCAGTGTTGGCATGTGGCAAGACACTCCTCGGGGCGCGTCTTGGTTGGGCCTCTCTCCTGGAGGCACTCATTCAGACCCAGTGGTGACATGTGGCAAGACGAACCTCGGGGCGCGTATTGCTTGGGCCTCTCTCCTGAATGCCCTCTGTCAGACCGAGTGTTGACATGTGGCAAGACTCTCCTCGGGGCGCGTCTTGCTTGGGCTTCTCTCATGGAGTTCCTCAGTCCGACCCAGTGTTGACATGTGGCAAGACGCTCCTCTGGGCGCGTCTTGCTTGGGCTTCTCTCCTGGAGGCCCTCAGTCAGACCCATTGTTGACATGTGGCAAGACACTCCTCGGGCGCGTCTTGCTTGGGCCTCTCTAATGGAGGCGCTCAGTCAGACCGAGTGCTGACATAAGGCAAGACGCGCCCCGAGGAGCGTCTTGCCACGTGTCAACACTGGGTCTGATTGAGGGCCTTCTGGAGAGAGGCCCAAGCAAGACGCGCCCCGAGGAGCGTCTTGCCACATGTCACTACTCGGTCTGACTGAGTGCCTCCGGGGCACATGTCAGCACTCGGTCGGACTGAGCGCCTCCAGGAGAGAGGCCAAAGCAAGACGCACCCCGAGGAGCGTCTTGACACATGTCAACACTGGGTCTGACAGAGGGTATTCAGGAGAGAGGCCCAAGCAATACGCGCCCCGAGGAGCGTCTTGCCACATGTCACCACTGGGTCTGACTGAGGGCCTCCAGGAGAGAAGCCCAAGCAAGACGCGCCCCGTGGAGCGTCTTGACACATGTCAACACTGGGTCTGACAGAGGGCCTCCAGGAGAGGGGCCCAAGCAAGACGCGCCCCGAGGAGTGTCTTGCCACATGTCACCAATGGGTCTGACTGAGCGCCTCCAGGAGAGAGGCCCAAGCAAGACGCGCCCCGAGGAGCGTCAGGCCACATGTCACTACTCAGTCTGACTGAGCGCCTCCAGGAGAGAGGCCCAAGCAAGACGCGCCCCGAGGAGCGTCTTGCCACGTGTCAACACTGGGTCTGATTGAGGGCCTTCTGGAGAGAGGCCCAAGCAAGACGCACCACGAGGAGCGTCTTGCCACATGTCAACAATGGGTCTTACTGAGGGCCTCCAGGAGAGAAGCCCAAGCAAGACGCGCCCCGAGGAGCGTCTTGCCACATGTCAACACTGGGTCTAATTGAGCGCCTCCAGGAGAGACGCCCAAGCAAGACATACCCCGAGGAGCGTCTTGCCACATGTCACTACTCGGTCTGACTGAGCGCCTCCAGGAGAGAGGTCCAAGCAACACGTGCCCCGAGGAGCGTCTTGCCACAGGTCAACAATGGGTCTGACTGAGGGCCTCCAGGAGAGAAGCCGAAGCAAGAAGCGCCCCGAGGAACGTCTTGCCACATGTCAACATTGGGTCTGACTGAGCGCCTCCAGGAGAGAGGCCCAAGCAAAACACGCCCCGAGGAGCGTCTTGACACATGTCAACACTGGGTCTGACTGAGGGCCTCCATGAGAGAAGCCCAAGCAAGACGCGCCCAGAGGAGAGTCTTGCCACATGTCAACACTGGGTCTGACAGAGGGCATCCAGGAGAGAGGCCCAAGCAATACGCGCCCCGAGGAGCGTCTTGCCACATGTCAACAATGGGTCTGACTGAGGGCCTCCAGGAGAGAAGCCAAAGCAAGACGCGCCCCGAGGAGCTTCTTTCCACATGTCAACAATGGGTCTTACTGAGGGCCTCCATGAGAGAAGCCCAAGCAAGACGCGCCCCGAGGTGTGTCTTGCCACATGTCAACACTGTGTCTGACTGAGCGCCTCCAGGAGAGAGGCCCAAGCAAGACGCGCCCCGAGGAGCGTCTTGCCACGTGTCAACACTGGGTCTGACTTAGCGCCTCCAGGAGAGAGGCCCAAGCAAGATTCGCCTCGAGGAGCGTCTTGCCACGTGTCACCACTGGGTCTGACTGAGCTCCTCCAGGAGAGAGGCCCAAGCAAGACGCGCCCCGAGGAGCGTCTTGCCAAATGTCACTACTCGGTCTGACTGAGCGCCTCCAGGAGGGAGGTCCAAGCAAGACGCGCCCCGAGGAGCGTCTTGCCACATGTCACTACTCGGTCTGACTGAGCACCTCCAGGAGAGAGGCCCAAGCAAGACGCGCCCAGAGGAGCGTCTTGCCACATGTCAACACTGGGTCTGACTGAGCGCCTCCAGGAGAGAGGCCCAAGCAAGACACGCCCCGAGGAGCGTCTTGACACATGTCAACACTGGGTCGGACTGAGGGCCTCCATGAGAGAAGCCCAAGCAAGACGCGCCCCGAGGAGAGTCTTGCCACATGTCAACACTCGGTCTGACAGAGGGCATTCAGGAGAGAGGCCCAAGCAATGAGCGCCCCGAGGAGCGTCTTGCCTTATGTCAGCACTTGGTCTTACTTAGCGCCTCCAGGAGAGAGGCCCAAGCAAGACGCGCCCCGAGGAGCGTCTTGCGACATGTCACTACTCGGTCTAACTGAGCGCCTCCAGGAGAGAGGTCCAAGCACGACGCGCCCCGAGGAGCGTCTTGCCACATGTCACTACTCGGTCTGACTGAGCGCCTCCAGGAGAGAGGCCCAAGCAAGACGTGCCCCGAGGAGCGTCTTGCCACATGTCAACAATGGATCTGACTGAGGGCCTCCAGGAGAGAAGCCCAAGCAAGACGCGCCCCGTGGAGCGTCTTGCCACATGTCAACACTGGGTCTGACTGAGCGCCTCCAGGAGAGAGGCCCAAGCAAGACGCGCCCCGAGGAGCGTCTTGCCACATGTCAACAATGGGTCTGACTGAGGGCCTCCAGGAGAGAAGCCCAAGCAAGACGCGCCCCGTGGAGCGTCTTGCCACATGTCAACACTGGGTCTTATTGAGGGCCTTCTGGAGAGAGGCCCAAGCAATACGCGCCCCGAGGAGCGTCTTGCCACATGTCAACAATGGGTCTTACTGAGGGCCTCCAGGAGAGAGGCCCAAGCAAGATGCGCCCGGAGGAGCGTCTCGCCACATGTCAACACTGGGTCTGACAGAGGGCCTCCAGGAGAGAGGCCCAAGCAAGACGCGCCCCGAGGAGCGTCTTGCCACATGTCACCTCTGGTTCTGACTGAGCGCCTCCAGGAGAGAGGCACAAGCAAGACGCGCCCCGAGGAGCGTCTTGCCACATGTCAACAATGGGTCTGACTGAGGGCCTCCAGGAGAGAAGCCCAAGCAAGACGCGCCCCGTGGAGCGTCTTGACACATGTCAACACTGGGTCTGACAGAGGGCCTCCAGGAGAGGGGCCCAAGCAAGACGCGCCCCGAGGAGTGTCTTGCCACATGTCACCAATGGGTCTGACTGAGCGCCTCCAGGAGGGAGGCCCAAGCAAGACGCGCCCCGAGGAGCGTCAGGCCACATGTCACTACTCAGTCTGACTGAGCGCCTCCAGGAGAGAGGCCCAAGCAAGACGCGCCCCGAGGAGCGTCTTGCCACGTGTCAACACTGGGTCTGATTGAGGGCCTTCTGGAGAGAGGCCCAAGCAAGACGCACCACGAGGAGCGTCTTGCCACATGTCAACAATGGGTCTTACTGAGGGCCTCCAGGAGAGAAGCCCAAGCAAGACGCGCCCCGAGGAGCGTCTTGCCACATGTCAACACTGGGTCTAATTGAGCGCCTCCAGGAGAGACGCCCAAGCAAGACATACCCCGAGGAGCGTCTTGCCACATGTCACTACTCGGTCTGACTGAGCGCCTCCAGGAGAGAGGTCAGAGCAACACGTGCCCCGAGGAGCGTCTTGCCACAGGTCAACAATGGGTCTGACTGAGGGCCTCCAGGAGAGAAGCCGAAGCAAGAAGCGCCCCGAGGAGCGTCTTGCCACATGTCAACACTGGGTCTGACTGAGCGCCTCCAGGAGAGAGGCCCAAGCAAAACACGCCCCGAGGAGCGTCTTGACACATGTCAACACTGGGTCTGACTGAGGGCCTCCATGAGAGAAGCCCAAGCAAGACGCGCCCAGAGGAGAGTCTTGCCACATGTCAACACTGGGTCTGACAGAGGGCATCCAGGAGAGAGGCCCAAGCAATACGCGCCCCGAGGAGCGTCTTGCCACACGTCAACAATGGGTCTGACTGAGGGCCTCCAGGAGAGAAGCCAAAGCAAGACGCGCCCCGAGGAGCTTCTTTCCACATGTCAACAATGGGTCTTACTGAGGGCCTCCATGAGAGAAGCCCAAGCAAGACGCGCCCCGAGGTGTGTCTTGCCACATGTCAACACTGTGTCTGACTGAGCGCCTCCAGGAGAGAGGCCCAAGCAAGACGCGCCCCGAGGAGCGTCTTGCCACGTGTCAACACTGGGTCTGACTTAGCGCCTCCAGGAGAGAGGCCCAAGCAAGATGCACCTCGAGGAGCGTCTTGCCACGTGTCACCACTGGGTCTGACTGAGCTCCTCCAGGAGAGAGGCCCAAGCAAGACGCGCCCAGAGGAGCGTCTTGCCACGTGTCACCACTGGGTCTGATTGAGCACCTCCAGGAGAGAGGCCCTAGCAAGACGCGCCCCGAGGAGCGTCTTGCCTTATGTCAGCACTCGGTCTGACTGAGCGCCTCCAGGAGAGAGGCCCAAGCAAGACGCGCCCCGAGGAGCGTCTTGCCACATGTCAACAATGGGTCTGACTGAGGGCCTCCAGGAGAGAAGCCCAAGCAAGACGCGCCCCGTGGAGCGTCTTGCCACATGTCAACACTGGGTCTGACTGAGCGCCTCCAGGAGAGAGGCCCAAGCAAGACGCGCCCCGAGGAGCGTCTTGCCACATGTCAACAATGGGTCTGACTGAGGGCCTCCAGGAGAGAAGCCCAAGCAAGACGCGCTTCGTGGAGCGTCTTGCCACATGTCAACACTGGGTCTTATTGAGGGCCTTCTGGAGAGAGGCCCAAGCAATACGCGCCCCGAGGAGCGTCTTGCCACATGTCAACAATGGGTCTTACTGAGGGCCCCCAGGAGAGAGGCCCAAGCAAGATGCGCCCGGAGGAGCGTC
Source organism: Nothobranchius furzeri (assembly GCF_043380555.1). NCBI lineage: Eukaryota > Metazoa > Chordata > Actinopteri > Cyprinodontiformes > Nothobranchiidae > Nothobranchius > Nothobranchius furzeri. The sequence goes on along the minus strand of NC_091744.1, from coordinate 30,180,846 downwards.
TTGCCACATGTCAACACTGGGTCTGACAGAGGGCCTCCAGGAGAGAGGCCCAAGCAAGACGCGCCCCGAGGAGCGTCTTGCCACATGTCACCTCTGGTTCTGACTGAGCGCCTCCAGGAGAGAGGCCCAAGCAAGACGCGCCTCGAGGAGCGTCTTGCCACATGTCAACAATGGGTCTGACTGAGGGCCTCCAGGAGAGAAGCCCAAGCAAGACGCGCCCCGTGGAGCGTCTTGACACATGTCAACACTGGGTCTGACAGAGGGCCTCCAGGAGAGGGGCCCAAGCAAGACGCGCCCCGAGGAGTGTCTTGCCACATGTCACCAATGGGTTTGACTGAGCGCCTCCAGGAGAGAGGCCCAAGCAAGACGCGCCCCGAGGAGCGTCAGGCCACATGACACTACTCAGTCTGACTGAGCGCCTCCAGGAGAGAGGCCCAAGCAAGACGCGCCCCGAGGAGCGTCTTGCCACGTGTCAACACTGGGTCTGATTGAGGGCCTTCTGGAGAGAGGCCCAAGCAAGACGCACCACGAGGAGCGTCTTGCCACATGTCAACAATGGGTCTTACTGAGGGCCTCCAGGAGAGAAGCCCAAGCAAGACGCGCCCCGAGGAGCTTCTTGCCACATGTCAGCACTCGGTCTGACTGAGCGCCTCCAGGAGAGAAGCCAAAGCAAGACGCGCCCCGAGGAGCTTCTTGCCACGTGTCACCACTGAGTCTGACTGAGCGCCTCCAGGAGAGAGGCCCAAGCAAGACGCGCCCCGAGGAGCGTCTTGCCACGTGTCACCACTGGGTCTGATTGAGCGCCTCCAGGAGAGAGGCCCCAGCAAGACCGGTCAGGCCTGCAGTGTACACATCAGAGACATGATGTTCTTTCACAGAACTGAGGTTGTTCATTACTAAATGACTTTTACAGGAATATTGTTATTATACTATTCAACAGGTTGATCATAATAATGTGTATTAAACCCACAACCTAGCACTGAGGACAGAGGGACTTTATTTAAATTAGTACTTAATGGAAACGATTCATAATGATACACAAGAGCCATGTCATACATTCAGCCTAGGAATAGTAGCATTGTGCACTATTAAAAATATACACATCAATTGCTCGAATCCCATTGTTGCAAAGTAAAACTCTAATAAAACTCTAGTCTGACATCAACAGAGAAGACTTAGTGTATGCACTACAAATACAGCATTAGGATTTTGAGTGGACCGTGCACCTTGTGAACCATCAGAGGCTTATGACGCAACATATCTTCCAGTTGCTATTAGACAAGTTATAATTCTCGACCATTTTTCGGAACTGGTTTCTTGGGTCCGTGAGTAAATGCCAAATGAGATGATAGTCCTTAAGTAAGTTCCTTGCGATCCCATGTCACGCTCTTGCCCATCAGCCGGTGAACGCTGAGACGGAACTCGATGAGAGCGATGTATTTTTTAAGTGCTCCGAATGTACTTCTAACAAGCGTGCGATTCACTTCGTGAGTAAACTGCAGCTGCAGCTGATTCAAACAGTCGAGCCAACTTTCTACATCACAATGTTCGTTTTGTAGTTAGTCGAGTTACCTTTTGTGTGGCGCATGCACGGGTCGTTAGCGTCCAGCTCCCAGCTTAGAGAGTCCTGTATTGACACAGACGTCAATACATCTCGATGTCATGCAACACACAAAGTCTGTCGCATACAGGTGGGTTAACACATGTACGATACCTTTTGTGTGGCGCATGCACGGGTCGTTAGCGTCCAGCTCCCGGCTTATAGAGAGTCCTGTATTGACACAGACGTCAATACATCTCGATGTCATGCAACACACAAAGTCTGTCGCATACAGGTGGGTTAACACACATGTACGATGTGTGCGATGGCACGCCCAGTTTACAATGGGACACGACGATGATCATTGTTAACCAAACTCTTGTTTCTCACGACAGGTGGTAGCGTTGTCTCCTGCACCTGGTCTTCGTGCACAGAGGGTGCTGTAATGTGCTCGTCATAGTCGCGATCGTTGTCACTCGAATCCGTTGTTCTCACGACAGGTGGTAGCGTTGTCTCCTGCATGTTGTCTTCGCGTGCGGCAAGCGTTGTGCTGTGCTCGTTATAATGGTTGTCTTCGTACAAAGGGGGTGTTGAATACTCCTTCGCGAGTAGTGTAGGAGGTGGTGTGATGGGACGTATCTCAGAGGCGTTATGTGAGCGTACCATCATGGCCTGAGCAACTGCGACTACTGAGAGTACACCCAGTACAGACAGCGAGATCTTTTTTTTTACTTGGGTGTTGTACGTGTGGGTACAGCCGCTTTAATGGCAGTGAGAGCAAGTGGTCAAATGTATTTATAGGTCACTAGCAGAAACTAAGGCACGTGGTCAGAGTGTAATCGTAACCACCGTAGCTCTTGTCATAATTTAATTAACATAGAAATCAGAAACGGGCATGTCAGGATAGACATCGCGAGTTATAATGCGGCCAGTATCTGTGTGCGCTTGAGAGCACCTTGTTGTTCTACTGTGGTGCCCACGCCGCCGGGTCTGTAAATGTCATCGACCTTCTTTATATACGCATACGCTAAAGACCGTATATTCTCTATGGATTTGAACACGTCCTTTGTTTTGCGTAACACTTGAGCTGTCTCGAGCGTGATTTTGTGAGTGTACGCCAGTGTTTCGCGTGCACCGAGGTCCGAAAGGGCGTGCGCTACAACTATTAACCTTGGTTTGGGAGTGTGGCGAAACGCTCGCTCCGCTGTAATGGGCAGATGCAATGTTATCACCTGGTACGTTTCGTTAGTCGGGTCGTAACACACCGGTCCGTGACACGGACCGTCACATTGTATGGGGCACAGTAAGGACAACACGCCGCCGACCGTGACTTCGCACTCGACCGCGGTGGTGTTGTCGATTTGCAAAGGATCACATACGCCTCTACAGTCGCAATGAGGCACATTGTAGTCGACGCGACCGTCGGTCACCATAGCTTTCGTCAGCCAACACACTCGATTGCCCTTCGAAACATCGGCGATCAACGTGAGCGTAGAGGTCGCTGTCGCTTTACTGTACGCCAGGATATCCGTGTGTGAGTGCACGCTCAACGTCGATTGACAACCGGTCATGTCAGACCTGATCAGACCTTCCGAACACATGACCATTAGTTGTTGTGCGGCCGAGAGTATCGCGATCATACCGTTGAGATGTGTAGAAAGCGCGTACACGCCAGCCTTCCACGTTTCCAAAATTTCCAGCAGTCTAGAGGGACTTGTCTTAGCGCGCACGGCTGTGCTGAATTTGCGTTGGGTAGACACAATGGCTTCTGCCTCGTTTAGGATCTTGTGGGCTCATGTACTCGTGGTAGGCCAAGACGTGTATAGTCGAGCGCGGTGACGCCCCGAACACTTGACCCGGTTTTGTTGTGGCGATATGCGTGTCCAGTAATGCGGCAAAGTCCGCGTGTCTAGCGTGTATTGATTTTACAGCTCGCTCATACCCCAACAGTACGGTCCGTAGAAGTTCGTTCACTTGTTTCCATGCGCTCGTGGAACACAGGACATCGCAACCTCTGTGATAATCAAGTAAAGCGGCACACACCAGCTGCTTGCACGTTGTAAATGCAATCGGTAGTAACTTCTTACTCCACTCTATGTTGAACTTGTATAGTATGTATATGGGCGGTTGCGGCGGTTTGCGCATTTTCTATCTACCCCCCGCTAATATGACTCTGTGGTCTGTCTCCTGAGATGGTGCGGTTGGAACTTGCGAGAGTGCACTATGGACGGTCGGCGTTTCCATTTCGTCAACTGTGCCATTTTCAGCCGCTGACAAACGGCCGTCGACGGTCGATGCGAGACACCAACATAACGTTAGACCGCGACCCTCATGCCAGTTTTCTGTAGTACTGGTTGTAGTTTCTGGTGCACACTCGATACGCCATTACGATCACAATTACGTTGATTAATAAATCCAGTGTTGTAGCGACTGCAGCCAGCGCCGTCGCGCAACTCGTGTTGGTGTTATCTCTCGATACTTTCGTTGGTATTCAAGCGTATGCAGAATCTACGGATCTGGTGAAGTTGCTTGTCACTAGCTTGCGCACGTTTGATATGGCACTTTGCGCGAGACTCGCACAACCTGCAGTGGCGACCGTCGCGTCAGTGCAAAGTTTTTCCGATATATCGCTCGCAACATCGTTTGTCATTTGCTGTACACTGCGCACACTGGCCGCGAGGTCGCGGAGAGGGTCTTCGTTACGAGCTACTCTGGTAGCGCCGTGGTTGATGAGGACGATCATCTTTAGCAATAGTTCATCTCGAAGCGCAACGATGGTGAGGGCGACGGGTTGGCCGGTTCCGCCTTCAGGCCACTCGGTTGCCGCTATATTGCCCAATGCCACACACGCAGACGAACCCTGTACACACTCAATGACCCGTGTGCGATCGTTGATTTCTGCTAGTACGTTTGCTAGGTCTACGTGCTTCCACGGATCGGGCGTGGGCACGCGCTTGTTTTTAGAGGCGTTTTCGCGCAGCCTCTACCCTGCACGACCGCTCGTGGCCGCACTAGCTATATTTATCTTTATTTGTTTCACACACACACACACACACACACACACACACACACACACACACACACACACACACACACACACACACACACACACAGACACACACACACACACACACACACACGCACGCACCCACACACACACACACACACACACACAGGCCCTTGCGTGCAAACCCCGGTCAGGCCTGCAGTGTACACATCAGAGACATGATGTGCTTTCACAGAACTGAGGTTGTTCATTACTAAATGACTTTTACAGGAATATTGTTATTATACTATTTAACAGGTTGATCATAATAATGTGTATTAAACCCACAACCTAGCACTGAGGACAGAGGGACTTTATTTAAATTAGTACTTAATGGAAACGATACATAATGATACATAAGATCCATGTCATACATTCAGCCTAGGAATAGTAGCATTGTGCATTATTAAAAATATACAGATCAATTGCTCGAATCCCATTGTTGCAAAGTAAAACTCTAATAAAACTCTAGTCTGACATCAACAGAGAAGACTTAGTGTATGTACTACAAATACAGCATTAGGATTTCGAGTGGACCGTGCACCTTGTGAACCATCAGAGGCTTATGACGCAACATTTCTTCCAGTTGCTATTAGACAAGTTATAATTCTCGACCATTTTTCGGAACTGGTTTCTTGGGTCCGTGAGTAAATGCCAAATGAGATGATAGTCCTTAAGTAAGTTCCTGGCGATCCCATGTCACGCTCTTGCCCATCAGCCGGTGAATGCTGAGACGGAACTCGATGAGAGCGATGTATTTTTTAAGTGCTCTGAATGTACTTCTAACAAGCGTGCGATTCACTTCGTGAGTAAACCGCAGCTGCAGCTGATTCAAACAGTCGAGCCAACATTCTACATCACAATATGCGTTTTGTAGTTAGTCGAGTTACCTTTTGTGTGGCGCATGCACGGGTCGTTAGCGTCCAGCTCCCAGCTTAGAGAGTCCTGTATTGACACAGACGTCAATACATCTCGATGTCATGCAACACACAAAGTCTGTCGCATACAGGTGGGTTAACACATGTACGATACCTTTTGTGTGGCGCATGCACGGGTCGTTAGCGTCCAGCTCCTGGCTTATAGAGAGTCCTGTATTGACACAGACGTCAATACATCTCGATGTCATGCAACACACAAAGTCTGTCGCATACAGGTAAGTTAACACACATGTACGATGTGTGCGATGGCGCGCCCGTTTACAATGGGACACGACGATGATCATTGTTAACCAAACTCTTGTTTGTCACGACAGGTGGTAGCGTTGTCTCCTGCACTTGGTCTTCGTGCACAGAGGGTGTTGTAATGTGCTCGTCATAGTCGCGATCGTTGTCACTCGAATCGGTTGTTCTCACAACAGGTGGTAGCGTTGTCTCCTGCATGTTGTCTTCGCGTGCGGCAAGCATTGTGCTGTGCTCGTTATAATGGTTGTCTTCGTACAAAGGGGGTGTTGAATACTCCTTCGCGAGTAGTCTAGGAGGTGGTGTGATGGAACGTATCTCAGAGGCGTTATGTGAGCGTACCACCATGCCCTGAGCAACTGCGACTACTGAGAGTACACCCAGTACAGACAGCGAGATAAATTTTTTTTCTTGGGTGTTGTACGTGTGGGTACAGCCGCTTTAATGGCAGTGAGAGCAAGTGGGCAAATGTATTTATAGGTCACTAGCAGAAACTAAGGCACGTGGTCAGAGTGTAATCGTAACCACCTAAAGTAGCTCTTGTCATAATTTAATATACATAGAAATCAGAAACGGGTATGTCAGGATAGACATCGCGAGTGATAATGCGGCCAGTATCTGTGTGCGCTTGAGAGCACCTTGTTGATCTACTGTGGTGCCCACGCCGCCGGGTCTGTAAATGTCATCGACCTTCTTTATATACGCATACGCTAAAGACCGTATATTCTCTATGGATTTTAACACGTCCTTTGTTTCGCGTAACGCTTGAGCTGTCTCGAGCTTGATGTTGTGAGTGTACACCAGTGTTTCGCGTGCACCGAGGTCCGAAAAGGCGTGCGCTACAACTATTAACCTTGGTTTGGGAGTGTGGCGAAACGCTCGCTCCGCTGTAATGGGCAGATGCAATGTTATCACCTGGTACGTTTCGTTAGTCGGGTCGTAACACACCGGTCCGTCACACGGACCGTCACATTGTATGGGGCTTATACTATTCAACAGATTGATCATAATAATGTGTATTAAACCCACAACCTAGCACTGAGGACAGAGGGACTTTATTTAAATTAGTACTTAATGGAAACGAGGCATAATGATACATAAGAGCCATGTCATACATTCAGCCTAGGAATAGTAGCATTGTGCACTATTAAAAATATACACATCAATTGCTCGAATCCCATTGTTGCAAAGTAAAACTCTAATAAAACTCTAGTCTGACATCAACAGAGAAGACTTAGTGTATGTACTACAAATACAGCATTAGGATTTCGAGTGGACCGTGCAACTGGTGAACCATCAGAGGCTTATGACGCAACATATCTTCCAGTTCTGACTGAGCGCCTCCAGGAGAGAGGCCCAAGCAAGACCCGCCCCGAGGAGCGTCTTGCCACATGTCACTACTCGGTCTAACTGAGCGCCTCCAGGAGAGAGGTCCAAGCAAGACACGCCCCGAGGAGCGTCTTGCCACATGTCACTACTCGGTCCGACTGAGCGCCTCCAGGAGGGAGGTCCAAGCAAGACGCGCCCCGAGGAGCGTCTTGCCACATGTCACTACTCGGTCTGACTGAGCGCCTCCAGGAGAGAGGCCCAAGCAAGACGTGCCCCGAGGAGCGTCTTGCCACATGTCAACAATGGGTCTGACTGAGGGCCTCCAGGAGAGAAGCCCAAGCAAGACGCGCCCCGAGGAGCGTCTTGCCACATGTCAACACTGGGTCTGACTGAGGGCCCCCAGGAGAGAGGCCCAAATAAGACGCGCCCCGAGGAGCGTTTTGCCACATGTCAACACTGGGTCTGACTGAGGGCCTCCAAGAGAGAAGCCCAAGCAAGATGCGCCCCGAGGAGCGTCTTGCCACATGTCAGCACTCGGTCTGACTGAGCGCCTCCAGGAAGGAGGCCCAAGCAAGACGCGCCCCGAGGAGCGTCTTGCCACATGTCAACACTGGGTCTGACTGAGCGCCTCCAGGAGAGAGGCCCAAGCAAGACGCGCCCCGAGGAGCGTCTTGCCACATGTGAACACTGGGTCTGACTGAGTGCCTCCATGAGAGAAGCCCCAGCAAGACGCACCCCGAGGAGCGTCTTGCCGCATGTCAACACTGGGTCTGACTGAGCAGCTCCAGGAGAGAGGCCCAAGCAAGACGTGCCCCGAGGAGCGTCTTGCCACATGTCAACACTGGGTCTGACTGAGCGCCTCCAGGAGAGAGGCCCGAGGAGCGTCTTGCCACATGTCACCTCTGGGTCTGACTGAGCGCCTCCAGGAGAGAGGCGCAAGCAAGAAACGCCCGAGGAGCGTCTTGACACATGTCAACACTGGGTCTGACTGAGCGCCTCCAGGAGAGAGGCCCCAGCAACACGCGCCCCGAGGAGCGTCTTGCCACATGTCAACACTGGGTCTGACTGAGTGCCTCCATGAGAGAAGGCCCAGCAAGACGCGCCTCGAGGAGCGTCTTGCCACATGTCACTACTCGGTCTGACTGAGCGCCTCCAGGAGAGAGGCCCAAGCAAGACGTGCCCCGAGGAGCGTCTTGCCACATGTCAACAATGGGTCTGACTGAGGGCCTCCAGGAGAGAAGCCCAAGCAAGAAGCGCCCCGAGGAGCGTCTTGCCACATGTCAACACTGGGTCTGACTGAGCGCCTCCAGGAGAGAGTCCCAAGCAAGACACGCCCCGAGGAGCGTCTTGACACATGTCAACACTGGGTCTGACTGAGGGCCTCCATGAGAGAGGCCCAAGCAATACGCGCCCCGAGGAGCGTCTTGCCACATGTCAACAATGGGTCTGACTGAGGGCCTCCAGGAGAGAAGCCAAAGCAAGACGCGCCCCGAGGAGCTTCTTTCCAGATGTCAACAATGGGTCTTACTGTGGGCCTCCATGAGAGAAGCCCAAGCAAGACGCGCCCCGAGGAGTGTCTTGCCACATGTCAACACTGTGTCTGACTGAGCGCCTCCAGGAGAGAGGCCCAAGCAAGACGCGTCCCGAGGAGCGTCTTGCCACGTGTCAACACTGGGTCTGACTTAGCGCCTCCAGGAGAGAGGCCCAAGCAAGATGCGCCCCGAGGAGCGTCTTGCCAAGTGTCACCACTGGGTCTGACTGAGCTCCTCCAGGAGAGAGGCCCAAGCAAGACGCGCCCAGAGGAGCGTCTTGCCACGTGTCACCACTGGGTCTGATTGAGCACCTCCAGGAGAGAGGCCCCAGCAAGACGCGCCCCGAGGAGCGTCTTGCCTTATGTCGGCACTCGGTCTGACTGAGCGCTTCCAGGAGAGAGGCCCAAGCAAGACGCGCCCCGAGGAGCATCTTGCCACATGTCACTACTCGGTCTAACTGAGCGCCGCCAGGAGAGAGGTCCAAGCAAGACGCGCCCCGAGGAGCGTCTTGCCAAATGTCACTACTCGGTCTGACTGAGCGCCTCCAGGAGGGAGGTCCAAGCAAGACGCGCCCCGAGGAGCGTCTTGCCACATGTCACTACTCGGTCTGACTGAGCGCCTCCAGGAGAGAGGCCCAAGCAAGACGTGCCCCGAGGAGCGTCTTGCCACATGTCAACAATGGGTCTGACTGAGGGCCTCCAGGAGAAAAGCCCAAGCAAGATGCGCCCAGAGGAGCGTCTTGACATATGTCAACACTGGGTCGGACTGAGGGCCTCCATGAGAGAAGCCCAAGCAAGACGCGCCCCGAGGAGAGTCTTGCCACATGTCAACACTCGGTCTGACAGAGGGCATTCAGGAGAGAGGCCCAAGCAATACGCGCCCCGAGGAGCGTCTTGCCACATGTCACCACTGGGTCTGAATGAGCGCCTCCAGGAGAGAGGCCCAACCAAGACGCGCCCCTAGGAGTGTCTTGCCACATGCCAACACTGGGTCTGACTGAGCGCCTCCAGGAGAGAGGCCCAAGCAAGACGCGCCCCGAGGAGCGTCTTGCCAAGTGTCAACACTGGGTCTGACTGAGCGCCTCCAGGAGAGAGGCCCAAGCAAGACGTGCCCCGAGGAGCGTCTTTCCACGTGTCACCACTGGGTCTGACTGAGCGCCTCCAGGAGAAGGGCCCAAGCAAGACGCGCCCCGAGGAGCGTCTTGCCACATGTCAACACTGGGTCTGACTGAGCGCCTCCAGGAGAGAGGCCCAAGCAAGACGCGCCCCGAGGAGCGTCTTGCCACATGTCAACACTGGGTCTGACTGAGCGCCTCCAGGAGAGATGCCCAAGCAAGATGCGCCCCGAGGAGCGTCTTGCCACATGTCAACAATGGGTCTGACTGAGGGCCTCCAGGAGAGAGGCCCAAGCAAGATGCACCCGAAGGAGCGTCTTGCCACATGTCAACACTGGGTCTGACAGAGGGCCTCCAGGAGAGAGGACCAAGCAAGACGCGCCCCGAGGAGCGTCTTGCCACATGTCACCTCTGGTTCTGACTGAGCGCCTCCAGGAGAGAGGCCCAAGCAAGACGCGCCCCGAGGAGCATCTTGTCACATGTCAACACTGGGTCTGTCTGAGCGCCTCCAGGAGAGAAGCCCAAGCAAGACGCGCCCCGAGGAGCGTCTTGCCACATGTCAACAATGGGTCTGACTGAGGGCCTCCAGGAGAGAAGCCCAAGCAAGACGCGCCCCGAGGAGCGTCTTGACACATGTCAACACTGGGTCTGACAGAGGGCCTCCACGAGAGAGGCCCAAGCAAGACGCGCCCCGAGGAGTGTCTTGCCACAGTCACCACTGGGTCTGACTGAGCGCCTCCAGGAGAGAGGCCCAAGCAAGACGTGCCCCGAGGATCGTCAGGCCACATGTCACTACTCAGTCTGACTGAGCGCCTCCAGGAGAGAGGCCCAAGCAAGACGCATCTTGCTTGGGCTTCTCTCCTGGAGGCCTTCAGTCAGACCCATTGTTGACATGTGGCAAGACGCTCCTCGGGGTGCGTCTTGCTTGGGCCTCTCTCCTGGAGGCGCTCAGTCAGACCGAGTGCTGACATGTGGCAAGACGCTCCTCGGGGCGCGTCTTGCTTGGGCTTCTCTCCTGGAGGCGCTCAGTCAGACTGAGTAGTGATATGTGGCCTGACGCTCCTCGGGGCGCGTCTTGCTTAGGCCTCTCTCCTGGAGGCGCTCAGTCAGACCCTGTGGTGACATGTGGCAAGACACTCCTCGGGGCGCGTCTTGCTTGGGCCTCTCTCCTGGAGGCCCTCTGTCAGACCCAGTGTTGACATGTGGCAAGACGCTCCTCGGGGCGCGTCTTGCTTGGGCCTCTCTCCTGGAGGCGCTCAGTCAGAACCAGAGGTGACATGTGGCAAGACGCTCCTCGGGGCTTGTTTTACTTGGGCCTCTCTCCTGGAGGCCCTCTGTCAGACCCAGTGTTGACATGTGGCAAGACGCTCCTCCGGGTGAATCTTGCTTGGGACTCTCTCCTGGAGGCCCTCAGTAAGACCCATTGTTGACATGTGGCAAGACGCTCCTCGGGGCGCTTCTTGCTTGGGCCTCTCTCCAGAAGGCCCTCAATAAGACCCAGTGTTGACATGTGGCAAGACGCTCCACGGGGCGCGTCTTGCTTGGGCTTCTCTCCTGGAGGCCCTCAGTCAGACCCATTGTTGACATGTGGCAAGACGCTCCTCGGGGCGCGTCTTGCTTGGACCTCTCTCCTGGAGGCGCTCAGTTAGACCGAGTAGTGACATGTCGCAAGACGCTCCTCGGGGCGCGTCTTGCTTGGGCCTCTCTCCTGGAGGTGCTCAGTCAGACCGAGTAGTGACATAGGGCAAGACGCTCCTCGGGGCGCGTCTTGCTTGGACCTCTCTCCTGGAGGCGCTCAGTTAGACCGAGTAGTGACATGTCGCAAGACGCTCCTCGGGGCGCGTCTTGCTTGGGCCTCTCTCATGGAGGCCCTCTGTCAGACCCAGTGTTGACATGTGGCAAGACGCTCCTCGGGGCGCATCTTGCTTGGGCCTCTCTCCTGGAGGCGCTCAGTCAGAACCAGAGGTGACACGTGGCAAGACGCTCCTCGGGGCGCGTCTTGCTTGGGCCTCTCTTCTGGAGGCGCTCAGTCAGACCCAGTGTTGACATGTGGCAAGACGCTCCTCGGGGTGCGTATTGCTTGGGCCTCTCTCCTGGAGGCCCTCTGTCAGACCCAGTGTTGACATGTGGCAAAACGCTCCTCCGGGCGCATCTTCCTTGGGCCTCTCTCCTGGAGGCCCTCAGTAAGACCCATTGTTGACATGTGGCAGGAAGCTCCTCGGGGCGCGTCTTGCTTGGGCCTCTCTCCTGGAGGCGCTCAGTCAGACTGAGTAGTGACATGTGGCCTGACGCTCCTCGGGGTGCGTCTGGCTTGGGCCTCTCTCCTGGAGGCGCTCAGTCAGACCCAGTGTTGACATGTGGCAAGACGCTCCACGGGGCGCGTCTTGCTTGGGCTTCTCTCCTGGAGGCCCTCAGTCAGACCCATTGTTGACATGTGGCAAGACGCTCCTCGGGTTACGTCTTGCTTGGGCCTCTCTCCTGGAGGCGCTCAGTCAGACCGAGTAGTGACATGTGGCAAGACGCTCCTCGGGGTGCGTCTTGCTTGGACCTCTCTCCTGGAGGTGCTCAGTTAGACCGAGTAGTGACATGTCGCAAGACTCTCCTCGGGGCGCGTCTTGCTTGGGCTTCTCTCATGGAGGCCCTTAGTCAGACCCAGTGTTGACATGTGTCAAGACGCTCCTCGGGGCGTGTCTTGCTTGGGCCTCTCTCCTGGAGGCGCTCAGTCAGACCCAGTGTTGACATGTGGCAAGACGCTCCTCGGGGCGCGTCTTGCTGGGGCTTCTCTCATGGAGGCACTCAGTCAGATCCAGTGTTGACATGTGGCAAGACGCTCCTCGGGGTGCGTCTTGCTTGGGCCTCTCTCCTGGAGGCGCTCAGTCAGACCGAGTGCTGACATGTGGCAAGACGCTCCTCGGGGCGCGTCTTGCTTGGGCTTCTCTCCTGGAGGCGCTCAGTCAGACTGAGTAGTGATATGTGGCCTGACGCTCCTCGGGGCGCGTCTTGCTTAGGCCTCTCTCCTGGAGGCGCTCAGTCAGACCCTGTGGTGACATGTGGCAAGACACTCCTCGGGGCGCGTCTTGCTTGGGCCTCTCTCCTGGAGGCCCTCTGTCAGACCCAGTGTTGACATGTGGCAAGACGCTCCTCGGGGCGCGTCTTGCTTGGGCCTCTCTCCTGGAGGCGCTCAGTCAGAACCAGAGGTGACATGTGGCAAGACGCTCCTCGGGGCTTGTTTTACTTGGGCCTCTCTCCTGGAGGCCCTCTGTCAGACCCAGTGTTGACATGTGGCAAGACGCTCCTCCGGGTGAATCTTGCTTGGGACTCTCTCCTGGAGGCCCTCAGTAAGACCCATTGTTGACATGTGGCAAGACGCTCCTCGGGGCGCTTCTTGCTTGGGCCTCTCTCCAGAAGGCCCTCAATAAGACCCAGTGTTGACATGTGGCAAGACGCTCCACGGGGCGCGTCTTGCTTGGGCTTCTCTCCTGGAGGCCCTCAGTCAGACCCATTGTTGACATGTGGCAAGACGCTCCTCGGGGCGCGTCTTGCTTGGACCTCTCTCCTGGAGGCGCTCAGTTAGACCGAGTAGTGACATGTCGCAAGACGCTCCTCGGGGCGCGTCTTGCTTGGGCCTCTCTCCTGGAGGTGCTCAGTCAGACCGAGTAGTGACATAGGGCAAGACGCTCCTCGGGGCGCGTCTTGCTTGGACCTCTCTCCTGGAGGCGCTCAGTTAGACCGAGTAGTGACATGTCGCAAGACGCTCCTCGGGGCGCGTCTTGCTTGGGCCTCTCTCATGGAGGCCCTCTGTCAGACCCAGTGTTGACATGTGGCAAGACGCTCCTCGGGGCGCATCTTGCTTGGGCCTCTCTCCTGGAGGCGCTCAGTCAGAACCAGAGGTGACACGTGGCAAGACGCTCCTCGGGGCGCGTCTTGCTTGGGCCTCTCTTCTGGAGGCGCTCAGTCAGACCCAGTGTTGACATGTGGCAAGACGCTCCTCGGGGTGCGTATTGCTTGGGCCTCTCTCCTGGAGGCCCTCTGTCAGACCCAGTGTTGACATGTGGCAAAACGCTCCTCCGGGCGCATCTTCCTTGGGCCTCTCTCCTGGAGGCCCTCAGTAAGACCCATTGTTGACATGTGGCAGGAAGCTCCTCGGGGCGCGTCTTGCTTGGGCCTCTCTCCTGGAGGCGCTCAGTCAGACTGAGTAGTGACATGTGGCCTGACGCTCCTCGGGGTGCGTCTGGCTTGGGCCTCTCTCCTGGAGGCGCTCAGTCAGACCCAGTGTTGACATGTGGCAAGACGCTCCACGGGGCGCGTCTTGCTTGGGCTTCTCTCCTGGAGGCCCTCAGTCAGACCCATTGTTGACATGTGGCAAGACGCTCCTCGGGTTACGTCTTGCTTGGGCCTCTCTCCTGGAGGCGCTCAGTCAGACCGAGTAGTGACATGTGGCAAGACGCTCCTCGGGGTGCGTCTTGCTTGGAACTCTCTCCTGGAGGTGCTCAGTTAGACCGAGTAGTGACATGTCGCAAGACTCTCCTCGGGGCGCGTCTTGCTTGGGCTTCTCTCATGGAGGCCCTTAGTCAGACCCAGTGTTGACATGTGTCAAGACGCTCCTCGGGGCGTGTCTTGCTTGGGCCTCTCTCCTGGAGGCGCTCAGTCAGACCCAGTGTTGACATGTGGCAAGACGCTCCTCGGGGCGCGTCTTGCTGGGGCTTCTCTCATGGAGGCACTCAGTCAGATCCAGTGTTGACATGTGGCAAGACGCTCCTCGGGGCGCGTCTTGCTTGGACCTCTCTCCCTGAGGGGCTCAGTCAGACCGAGTAGTGACATGTGGCAAGACGCTCCTCGGGGCGCGTCTTGCTTGGACCTCTCTCCCTGAGGCGCTCAGTCAGACCCAGTGTTGACATTTGGCAAGACACTCCTCGGGGCGCGTCTTGATTGGGCCTCTCTCATGGAGGCCATCTGTCAGACCCAGTGTTGACATGTGTCAAGACGCTCCTCGGGGGGCGTCTTGCTTGGGCCTCTCTCCAGAAGGCCCTCAATCAGACCCAGTGTTGACACGTGGCAAGATGCTCCTCGGGGCGCGTCTTGCTTGGGCCTCTCTCCTGGAGGCGCTCAGTCAGACTGAGTAGTTACATGTGGCCTTACGCTCCTCGGGGCGCGTGTTGCTTGGGACTCTCTCCTGGAGGCGCTCAGTCAGACCAAGTGGTGACATGTGGCAAGACACTCCTCGGGGCGCGTCTTGCTTGGGCCTCTCTCCTGGAGGCCCTCTGTCAGACCCAGTGTTGACATGTGGCAAGACACTCCTCTGGGCGCGTCTTGCTTGGCCTCTCTCATGGAGGCCCTCTGTCAGACCCAGTGTTGACATGTGTCAAGACGCTCCTCGGGGCGCGTCTTGCTTTGGCCTCTCTCCTGGAGGTGCTCAGTCCGACCGAGTGCTGACATGTGGCAAGAAGCTCCTCGGGGCGCGTCTTGCTTGGGCTTCTCTCCTGGAGGCCCTCAGTAAGACCCATTGTTGACATGTGGCAAGAGCTCCTCGGGTCGTGTCTTGCTTGGGCCTCTCTCCAGAAGGCCCTCAATCAGACCCAGTGTTGACACGTGGCAAGACGCTCCTCGGGGCGCGTCTTGCTTGGGCCTTTCTCCTGGAGGCGCTCAGTCAGAATGAGTAGTGACATGTGGTCTGACGCTCCTCGGGGCGCGTGCTGCTTGGGCCTCTCTCCTGGAGGCGCTCAGTCAGACCATGTGTTGACATGTGGCAAGACACTTCTCGGGGCGCGTCTTGCTTGGGCCTCTCTCCTGGAGGCGCTCAGTCAGACCCAGTGTTGGCATGTGGCAAGACACTCCTCGGGGCGCGTATTGGTTGGGCCTCTCTCTTGGAGGCGCTCATTCAGACCCAGTGGTGACATGTGGCAAGACGCTCCTCGGGGCGCGTATTGCTTGGGCCTCTCTCCTGAATGCCCTCTGTCAGACCGAGTGTTGACATGTGGCAAGACTCTCCTCGGGGGGCGTCTTGCTTGGGCTTCTCTCATGGAGTTCCTCAGTCCGACCCAGTCTTGCCACGTGTCAACACTGGGTCTGATTGAGGGCCTTCTGGAGAGAGGCCCAAGCAAGAAGCGCCCCGAGGAGCGTCTTGCCACCTGTCACTACTCGGTCTGACTGAGTGCCTCCGGGGCACATGTCAGCACTCGGTCGGACTGAGCGCCTCCAGGAGAGAGGCCAAAGCAAGACGCGCACCGAGGAGCGTCTTGACACATGTCAACACTGGGTCTGACAGAGGGTATTCAGGAGAGATGCCCAAGCAATACGCGCCCCGAGGAGCGTCTTGCCACATGTCACCACTGGGTCTGAATGAGCGCCTCCAGGAGAGAAGCCCAAGCAAGACGCGCCCCGAGGAGCGTCTTGCCACATGTCATTACTCGGTCTGACTGAGCGCCTCCAGGAGAGAGGTCCAAGCAAGACGCGCCCCGAGGAGAGTCTTGCCACATGTCAACACTGGGTCTGACTGAGCGCCTCCAGGAGAGAGGCCCAAGCAAGACGCGCCCCGAGGAGCATCTTGCCACGTGTCAACACTGGGTCTGACTTAGCGCCTCCAGGAGAGAGGCCCAAGCAAGGTGCGCCCCGAGGGGCGTCTTGCCACGTGTCACCACTGGGTCTGACTGAGCTCCTCCAGGAGAGAGGCCCCAGCAAGACGCGCCCCGAGGAGCATCTTGCCTTATGTCAGCACTCGGTCTGACTGAGCGCCTCCATTAGAGAGGCCCAAGCAAGACGTGCCCCGAGGAGCGTCTTGCCACATGTCACTACTCGGTCTAACTGAGCGCCTCCAGGAGAGAGGTCCAAGCAAGACGCGCCCCGAGGAGCGTCTTGCCAAATGTCACTACTCGGTCTGACTGAGCGCCTTCAGGAGGGAGGTCCAAGCAAGACGCGCCCCGAGGAGCATCTTGCCACATGTCACTACTCGGTCTGACTGAGAGCCTCCAGGAGAGAGGCCCAAGCAAGACGTGCCCCGAGGAGCGTCTTGCCACATGTCAACAATGGGTCTGACTGAGGGCCTCCAGGAGAGAAGCCCAAGCAAGACGCGCCCAGAGGAGCGTCTTGCCACATGTCAACACTGGGTCGGACTGAGGAACTCCATGAGAGAAGCCCAAGCAAGACGCGCCCCGAGGAGAGTCTTGCCACATGTCAACACTGGGTCTGACAGAGGGCATTCAGGAGAGAGGCCCAAGCAATACGCGCCCCGAGGAGCGTCTTGCCACATGTCACCACTGGGTCTGAATGAGCGCCTCCAGGAGAGAGGCCCAACCAAGACGCGCCCCGAGGAGTGTCTTGCCACATGCCAACACTGGGTCTGACTGAGCGCCTCCAGGAGAGAGGCCCAAGCAAGACGCGCCCCGAGGAGCGTCTTGCCACGTGTCAACACTGGGTCTGACTGAACGCCTCCAGGAGAGAGGCCCAAGCAAGACGCGCCCCGAGGAGCGTGTTGCCACAGTTTAACACTGGGTCTGACTGAGCGCCTCCAGGAGAGAGGCCCAAGCAAGACGCGCCCGGAGGAGCGTCTTGCAACATGTCAGCACTCGGTCTGACTGAGCGCCTCCAGGAGAGAGGCCCAAGCAAGACGCGCCCCGAGGAGCGTCTTGACACATGTCTCCTCTGGGTCTGACTGAGTGCCTCCAGGAGAGAGGCCCAAGCAAGACCTGCCCCGACGAGCATCTTGCCACATGTCAACACTGGGTCTGACTGAGTGCCTCCATGAGAGAAGCCCCAGCAAGACGCGCACCAAGGAGCGTCTTGCCACATGTCAACACTGGGTCTGACTGAGCACCTCCAGGAGAGAGGCCCAAGCAAGAAGCGCCCCGAGGAGCGTCTTGCCACATGTCAACACTGGGTCTGACTGAGCGTCTCCAGGAGAGAGGCCTGAGGAGCGTCTTGCCACATGTCAACACTGGGTCTGACAGAGGGCCTCCAGGAGAGAGGCCCAAGCAAGACGCGCCCCGAGGAGCTTCTTGCCACATGTCACCTCTGGTTCTGACTGAGCGCCTCCAGGAGAGAGGCCCAAGCAAGACGCGCCCCGAGGAGCGTCTTGTCATATGTCAACACTGGGTCTGTCTGAGCGCCTCCAGGAGAGAAGCCCAAGCAAGACGCGCCCCGAGGAGCGTCTTGCCACATGTCAACAATGGGTCTGACTGAGGGCCTCCAGGAGAGAAGCCCAAGCAAGACGCGCCCCGAGGAGCGTCTTGACACATGTCAACACTGGGTCTGACAGAGGGCCTCCAGGAGAGAGGCCCAAGCAAGATGCGCCCCGAGGAGTGTCTTGACACATGTCAACACTGGGTCTGACAGAGCGCCTCCAGGAGAGAGGCCCAAGCAAGACGCGCCCCGAGGAGCGTCAGGCCACATGTCACTACTCAGTCTGACTGAGCGCCTCCAGGAGAGAGGCCCAAGCAAGACGCGCCCCGAGGAGCGTCTTGCCACATGTCAGCACTGGGTCTGACTGAGCGCCTCCAGGAGAGAGGCCCCAGCAAGACGCGCCCCGAGGAGAGTCTTTGCCACATGTCAACACTCGGTCTGACAGAGGGCATTCAGGAGAGAGGTCCAAGCAATACGCGCCCCGAGGAGCGTCTTGCCACATGTCACCACTGGGTCTGAATGAGCGCCTCCAGGAGAGAGGCCCAACCAAGACGCGCCCCGAGGAGTGTCTTGCCACATGCTAACACTGGGTCTGACTGAGCGCCTCCAGGAGAGAGGCCCAAGCAAGACGCGCCCCGAGGAGCGTCTTGCCACGTGTCAACACTGGGTCTGACTGAGCGCCTCCAGGAGAGAGGCCCAAGCAAGACGCGCCCCGAGGAGCGTCTTGCCACATGTGAACACTGGGTCTGACTGAGCGCCTCCAGGAGAGAGGCCCAAGCAAGATGCGCCCCGAGGAGCGTCTTGACACATGTCTCCTCTGGGTCTGACTGAGCGCCTCCAGGAGAGAGGCCCAAGCAAGACGTGCCCCGACGAGCGTCTTGCCACATGTCAACACTGGGTCTGACTGAGCGCCTCCAGGAGAGAGGCCCAAGGAGCGTCTTGCCACATGTCACCTCTGGGTCTGACTGAGCGCCTCCAGGAGAGAGGTGCAAGCAAGAAACGCCCGAGGAGCGTCTAGACACATGTCAACACTGGGTCTGACTGAGCGCCTCCAGGAGAGAGGCCCAATCAAGACGCGCCCCGAGGAGCGTCTTGCCACATGTCAACAATGGGTCTGACTGAGGGCCTCCAGGAGAGAAGCCCAAGCAAGACGCGCCCCGAGGAGCGTCTTGCCACGTGTCACCACTGGGTCTGATTGAGCACCTCCAGGAGAGAGGCCCCAGCAAGACGCGCCCCGAGGAGCGTCTTGCCTTATTTCAGCACTCGGTCTGACTGAGCGCCTCCAGGAGAGAGGCCCAAGTAAGACGCGCCCAGAGGAGCGTCTTGCCACATGTCAACACTGGGTCTGACTGAGCACCTCCAGGAGAGAGGCCCAAGCAAGAAGCGCCCCCAGGAGCGTCTTGCCACATGTCAACACTGGGTCTGACTGAGCGCCTCCAGGAGAGAGGCCCGAGGAGCGTCTTGCCACATGTCACCTCTGGGTCTGATGGCAAGACTCTCCTCGGGGCGCGTCTTGCTTGGGCTTCTCTCATGGAGGCCCTCAGTCCGACCCAGTGTTGACATGTGTCAAGACGCTCCTCGGGGCGTGTCTTGCTTGGGCCTCTCTCCTGGAGGCGCTCAGTCAGACCCAGTGATGACATGTGGCAAGACGCTCCTCTGGGCGCGTCTTGCTTGGGCCTCTCTCCTGGAGGCGCTCAGTCAGACCGAGTGCTGAAATAAGGCAAGACGCTCCTCGGGGCGCGTCTTGCTGGGGCCTCTCTCCTGGAGGTGCTCAATCAGACCCAGTGGTGACACGTGGCAAGACGCTCCTCGGGGCGCGTCTTGCTTGGGCTTCTCTCCTGGAGGCCCTCAGTCAGACCCATTGTTGACATGTGGCAAGACGCTCCTCGGGGCGCGTCTTGATTGGGCCTCTCTCCTGGAGGCGCTCAGTCAGACCCAGTGTTGACATGTGTCTAGACGCTCCTCGGGCGTTTCTTGCTTGCACCTCTCTCCTGGAGGCGCTCAGTCAGACCCAGAGGTGACATGTGGCAAGACGCTCCTTGGGCCTCTCTCCTGGAGGCGCTCAGTCAGACCCAGTGTTGACATGTGGCAAGACGCTCCTCGGGGCGCTTCTTGCTTGGGCCTCTCTCCTGGAGGTGCTCAGTCAGACCCAGTGTTGACATGTGGCAAGACGCTCCTCGGGGCGCGTCTTGCTTGGGCCTCTCTCCTGGAGGTGCTCAGTCAGACCCAGAGGAGACATGTGTCAAGACGCTCCTCGGGGCGCGTCTTGCTTGGGCCTCTCTCCTGGAGGCGCTCAGTCAGACCGAGTGCTGACATGTTG
Source organism: Nothobranchius furzeri (assembly GCF_043380555.1). Lineage (NCBI taxonomy): Eukaryota > Metazoa > Chordata > Actinopteri > Cyprinodontiformes > Nothobranchiidae > Nothobranchius > Nothobranchius furzeri. Next base: position 30,160,672 of record NC_091744.1, on the reverse strand, counting down.
CAAGACGCTCCTCCGGGCGCGTCTTGCTTGGGCCTCTCTCCTGGAGACGCTCAGTCAGACCCAGTGTTCACATGTGGCAAGACGCTCCTCGGGGCTCGTCTTGCTTGGGCCTCTCTCCTGGAGGCGCTCAGTCAGACCCAGTGTTGACACGTGGCAAGACGCTCCTCGGGGCGCATCTTGCTTGGGCCTCTCTCCTGGAGGCGCTCAGTCAGACCCAGTGTTGGCATGTGGCAAGACACTCCTCGGGGCGCGTCTTGGTTGGGCCTCTCTCCTGGAGGCGCTCATTCAGACCCAGTGGTGACATGTGGCAAGACGCTCCTCGGGGCGCGTATTGCTTGGGCCTCTCTCCTGAATGCCCTCTGTCAGACCGAGTGTTGACATGTGGCAAGACTCTCCTCGGGGCGCGTCTTGCTTGGGCTTCTCTCATGGAGTTCCTCAGTCCGACCCAGTGTTGACATGTGGCAAGACGCTCCTCTGGGCGCGTCTTTCTTGGGCTTCTCTCCTGGAGGCCCTCAGTCAGACCCATTGTTGACATGTGGCAAGACACTCCTCGGGGCGCGTCTTGCTTGGGCCTCTCTAATGGGGGCGCTCAGTCAGGCCGAGTGCTGACATAAGGCAAGACGCGCCCCGAGGAGCGTCTTGCCACGTGTCAACACTGGGTCTGATTGAGGGCCTTCTGGAGAGAGGCCCAAGCAAGATGCGCCCCGAGGAGCGTCTTGCCACATGTCACTACTCGGTCTGACTGAGTGCCTCCGGGGCACATGTCAGCACTCGGTCGGACTGAGCGCCTCCAGGAGAGAGGCCAAAGCAAGACGCGCCCCGAGGAGCGTCTTGACACATTTCATTACTCGGACACGTGGCAAGCCTCCTCAGGGCGCGTCTTGGTTGGGCCTCTCTCCTGGAGGCGCTCAGTCAGAACCAGAGGTCACATGTGGCAAGACGCTCCTCGGGGTGCGTCTTGCTTGGGCCTCTCTCCTGGAGGCCCTCTGTCAGACCCAGTGTTGACATGTGGCAAGACGCTCGTCGGGGCGCGTCTTGCTTGGGCCTCTCTCCTGGAGGCGCTCAGTCAGACCGAGTGCTGACATGTGTCAAGATGCTCCTCGGGGCGCGTCTTGCTTTGGCCTCTCTCCTGGAGGCGCTCAGTCAGACCGAGTGCTGACATGTGGCAAGACGCTCCTCGGGCCGCGTGTTGCTTGGGCTTCTCTCCTGGAGGCCCTCAGTCAGACCCATTGTTGACATGTGTCAAGACTCTCGTCGGGGCGCGTCTTGCTTGGGCCTCTCTCCTGGAGGCGCTCAGTCAGACCGAGTGCTGACATGTGTCAAGATGCTCCTTGGGGCGCGTCTTGCTTGGGCTTCTCTCCTGGAGGCGCTCAGAAAGACCCAGTGTTGACATGTGACAAGACGCTCCTCGGGGCGCGTCTTGCTTTGGCCTCTCTCCTGGAGGCGCTCAGTCAGACCAAGTGCTGACATGTGGCAAGACGCTCCTCGGGGCGCGTCTTGCTTGGGCCTCTCTCCTGGAGGCGCTCAGTCAGAACCAGAGGTGACATGTGGCAAGACGCTCCTCGGGGCGTGTCTTGCTTGGGCCTCTCTCCTGGAGGCCCTCTGTCAGACCCAGTGTTGACATGTGGCAAGACGCTCCACGGGGCGCGTCTTGCTTGGGCTTCTCTCCTGGAGGCCCTCAGTCAGACCCATTGTTGACATGTGGCAAGACGCTCCTCGGGGCACGTCTTGCTTGGGCCTCTCTCCTGGAGGCGCTCAGTCAGACCGAGTAGTGACATGTGGCAAGACGCTCCTCGGGGCGCGTCTTGCTTGGACCTCTCTCCTGGAGGCGCTCAGTTAGACCGAGTAGTGACATGTCGCAAGACGCTCCTCGGGGCGCGTCTTGCTTGGGCCTCTCTCCTGGAGGCCCTCTGTCAGACCCAGTGTTGACATGTGGCAAGACGCTCCTCGGGGCGCATGTTGCTTGGGCCTCTCTCCTGGAGGCGCTCAGTCAGAACCAGAGGTCACATGTGGCAAGACGCTCCTCGGGGTGCGTCTTGCTTGGGCCTCTCTCCTGGAGGCCCTCTGTCAGACCCAGTGTTGACATGTGGCAAAACGCTCCTCCGGGCGCATCTTGCTTGGGCCTCCCTCCTGGAGGCCCTCAGTAAGACCCATTGTTGACATGTGGCAAGACGCTCCTCGGGGCGCATCTTGCTTGGGCCTCTCTCCAGAAGGCCCTCAATCAGACCCAGTGTTGACATGTGGCAAGACGCTCCTCGGGGCGCGTCTTGCTTGGGCCTCTCTCCTAGAGGCGCTCAGTCAGACTGAGTAGTGACATGTGGCCTGACGCTCCTCGGGGCGCGTCTTGCTTGGGCCTCTCTCCTGGAGGCGCTCAGTGAGACCCAGTGTTGACATGTGGCAAGACGCTCCACGGGGCGCGTCTTGCTTGGGCTTCTCTCCTGGAGGCCCTCAGTCAGACCCATTGTTGACATGTGGCAAGACGCTCCTCGGGGCACGTCTTGCTTGGGCCTCTCTCCTGGAGGCGCTCAGTCAGACCGAGTAGTGACATGTGGCAAGACGCTCCTCGGGGTGCGTCTTGCTTGGACCTCTCTCCTGGAGGCGCTCAGTTAGACCGAGTAGTGACATGTCGCAAGACGCTCCTCGGGGCGCGTCTTGCTTGGGCCTCTCTCCTGGAGGCGCTCAGTCAGACCGAGTGCTGACATAAGGCAAGATGCTCCTCGGGGCGCGTTTTGCTTGGGCCTCTCTCCTGGAGGCGCTGAGTCAGACCGAGTAGTGACATGTGGCAAGACGCTCCTCTGGGCGCGTCTTGCTTGGGCCTCTCTCCTGGAGGCACTCAGTTAGACCGAGTAGTGACATGTCGCAAGACGCTCCTCGGGGCGCGTCTTGCTTGGGCGTCTCTCATGGAGGCCCTCTGTCAGACCCAGTGTTGACATGTGGCAAGACGCTCCTCGGGGCGCATGTTGCTTGGGCCTCTCTCCTGGAGGCGCTCAGTCAGAACCAGAGGTCACATGTGGCAACACGCTCCTCGGGGTGCGTCTTGCTTGGGCCTCTCTCCTGGAGGCCCTCTGTCAGACCCAGTGTTGACATGTGGCAAAACGCTCCTCCGGGCGCATCTTGCTTGGGCCTCTCTCCTGGAGGCCCTCAGTAAGACCCATTGTTGACATGTGGCAAGACGCTCCTCGGGGCGCATCTTGCTTGGGCCTCTCTCCAGAAGGCACTCAATCAGACCCAGTGTTGACATGTGGCAAGACGCTCCTCGGGGCGCGTCTTGCTTGGGCCTCTCTCCTGGAGGGGCTCAGTCAGACTGAGTAGTGACATGTGGCCTGACGCTCCTCGGGGCGCGTCTTGCTTGGGCCTCTCTCCTGGAGGCGCTCAGTCAGACCCAGTGTTGACATGTGGCAAGACGCTCCACGGGGCGCGTCTTGCTTGGGCTTCTCTCCTGGAGGCCCTCAGTCAGACCCATTGTTGACATGTGGCAAGACGCTCCTCGGGGAACGTCTTGCTTGGGCCTCTCTCCTGGAGGCGCTCAGTCAGACCGAGTAGTGACATGTGGCAAGACGCTCCTGGGGGTGCGTCTTGCTTGGACCTCTCTCCTGGAGGCGCTCAGTTAGACCGAGTAGTGACATGTCGCAAGACGCTCCTCGGGGCGCGTCTTGCTTGGGCCTCTCTCCTGGAGGCGCTCAGTCAGACCGAGTGCTGACATAAGGCAAGATGCTCCTCGGGGCGCGTCTTGCTTGGGCCTCTCTCCTGGAGGCGCTCAGTCAGACCCAGTGGTGACATGTGGCAAGACGCTCCTCGGGGCGCATCTTGCTTGGGCCTCTCTCCTGGAGGCGCTCAGTCATCCCAGTGTTGACACGTGGCAAGACGCTCCTCGGGGTGCGTCTTGCTTGGGCCTCTCTCCTGGAACCGCTCAGTCAGACCCAGTGTTGACATGTGGCAAGACACTCCTCGCGGCGCGTCTTGCTTGGGCCTCTCTCATGGAGGCCCCCTGTCAGAACCAGTGTTGACATGTGTCAAGACGCTCCTCGGGGCGCGTCTTGCTTTGGCCTCTCTCCTGGAGGCGCTCAGTCAGACCGGGTGCTGACATGTGGCAAGAAGCTCCTCGGGGCGCGTGTTGCTTGGGCTTCTCTCCTGGAGGCCCTCAGTAAGACCCATTGTTGACATGTGGCAAGACGCTCCTCGGGGCGCGTCTTGCTTGGGCCTCTCTCCAGAAGGCCCTCAATCAGACCCAGTGTTGACACGTGGCAAGACGCTCCTCGGGGCGCGTCTTGCTTGGGCCTCTCTCCTGGAGGCGCTCAGTCAGACTGAGTAGTGACATGTGGCCTGATGCTCCTCGGGGAGCATCTTGCTTGGGCCTCTCTCCTGGAGGCGCTCAGTCAGACCGAGTGCTGACATGTGGAAAGACGCTCCTCGGGGCGCGTCTTGCTTGGGCTTCTCTCCTGGAGGTGCTCAGAAAGACCCAGTGTTGACATGTGACAAGACGCTCCTCGGGGCGCGTCTTGCTTGGGCCTCTCTCCTGGAGGCGCTCAGTCAGACCCAGTGGTGACCTGTGGCAAGACACTCCTCGGAGCGCGTCTTGCTTGGGCCTCTCTCCTGGAGGCCCTCTGTCAGACCCAGTGTTGGCATGTGGCAAGACGCTCCTCAGGGCGCGTCTTGGTTGGGCCTCTCTCCTGGAGGCGCTCAGTCAGACCCAGTGGTGACATGTGGCAAGACGCTCCTCGGGGCGCGTATTGCTTGGGCCTCTCTCCTGGATGCCCTCAGTCAGACCGAGTGCTGACATAAGGCAAGACGCTCCTCGGGGCGCGTCTTGCTGGGGCCTCTCTCCTGGAGCCGCTCAATCAGACCCAGTGGTGACACGTGGAAAGACGCTCCTCGGGGCGCGTCTTGCTTGGGCCTCTCTCCTGGAGGCGCTCAGTCAGACCCAGTGTTGACACGTGGCAAGACGCTCCTCGGGAAGCGTCTTGCTTGGGCCTCTCTCCTGGAGGCGCTCAGTCAGACTCAGTGTTGGCATGTGGCGAGACACTCCTCGGGGCGCGTCTTGGTTGGGCCTCTCTCCTGGAGGCGCTCATTCAGACCCAGTGGTGACATGTGGCAAGACGCTCCTCGGGGCGCTCATTGCTTGGGCCTCTTTCCTGAATGCCCTCTGTCAGACCGAGCGTTGACATGTGGCAAGACTCTCCTCGGGGCGCGTCTTGCTTGGGCTTCTCTCATGGAGGCCCTCAGTCCGACCCAGTGTTGACATGTGTCAAGACGCTCCTCGGGGCGTGTCTTGCTTGGGCCTCTCTCCTGGAGGCGCTCAGTCAGACCCAGTGTTGACATGTGGCAAGACGCTCCTCTGGGCGCGTCTTGCTTGGGCTTCTCTCCTGGAGGCCCTCAGTCAGACCCATTGTTGACATGTGGCAAGACGCTCCTCAGGGCACGTCTTGCTTGGGCCTCTCTCCTGGAGGCGCTCAGTCAGACCGAGTAGTGACATGTGGCAAGACGCTCCTCGGGGCGCGTCTTGCTTGGGCCTCTCTCCTGGAGGCGCTCAGTCAGACCGAGTGCTGACATAAGGCAAGACGCTCCTCGGGGCGCGTCTTGCTGGGGCCTCTCTCCTTGAGGTGCTTAATCAGACCCAGTGGTGACACGTGGCAAGACGCTCCTCTGGGCGGTCTTGCTTGGGCCTCTCTCCTGGAGGAGCTCAGTCAGACCCAGTGGTGACACGTGGCAATACGCTCCTCGAGGCGCATCTTGCTTGGGCCTCTCTCCTGGAGGCGCTAAGTCAGACCCAGTGCTGACACGTGGCAAGACGCTCCTCGGGGCGCGTCTTGCTTGGGCCTCTCTCCTGGAGGCGCTCAGTCAGACCGAGTGCTGACATAAGGCAAGACGCTCCTCGGGGCGCGTCTTGCTGGGGCCTCTCTCCTTGAGGTGCTTAATCAGACCCAGTGGTGACACGTGGCAAGACGCTCCTCTGGGCGGGTCTTGCTTGGGCCTCTCTCCTGGAGGAGCTCAGTCAGACCCAGTGGTGACACGTGGCAATACGCTCCTCGAGGCGCATCTTGCTTGGGCCTCTCTCCTGGAGGCGCTAAGTCAGACCCAGTGCAGACACGTGGCAAGACGCTCCTCGGGGCGCGTCTTGCTTGGGCCTCTCTCCTGGAGGCGCTCAGTCAGACACAGTGTTGACATGTGGCAAGACACTCCTCGGGGCGTGTCTTGATTGGGCTTCTCTCATGGAGGCCCTCAGTAAGACCCATTGTTGACATGTGGAAAGAAGCTCCTCGGGGAGCGTCTTGCTTTGGCTTCTCTCCTGGAGGCCCTCAGTCAGACCCATTGTTGACATGTGTCAAGACGCTCCTCGAGGCGCGTATTGCTTGGGCCTCTCTCCTGGATGCCCTCTGTCAGACCCAGTTTTGACATGTGGCAAGACTCTCCTCGGGGCGCGTCTTGCTTGGGCTTCTCTCATGGAGGCCCTCAGTCAGACCCAGTGTTGACATGTGTCAAGACGCTCCTCGGGGCGTGTATTGCTTGGGCTTCTCTCCTGGAGGCCCTCAGTCAGACCCATTGTTGACATGTGGCAAGACGCTCCTCGGGGTACGTCTTGCTTGGGCCTCTCTCCTGGAGGCGCTCAGTCAGACCGAGTAGTGACATGTGGCAAGACGCTCCTCGGGGCGCGTCTTGCTGGGGCCTCTCTCCTGGAGGCGCTCAGTCAAACCCAGTGTTGACATGTGGCAAGACGCTCCTCGGGGCGCGTGTTGCTTGGACCTCTCTCCTGGAGGCGCTCAGTCAGACCGAGTAGTGACATGTGGCAAGACGCTCCTCGGGGTGCGTCTTGCTTGGGCCTCTCTCCTGGAGGCGCTCAATTAGACCCAGTGTTGACATGTGGCAAGACGCTCCACGGGGCGCGTCTTGCTTGGGCTTCTCTCCTGGAGGCCGTCAGTCAGACCCATTGTTGACATGTGGCAAGAAGCTCCTCGGGGCGCTTTTTGCTTGGGCCTCTCTCCTGGAGGCGCTCAGTCAGACCGAGTGCTGACATGTGGCAAGACGCTCCTTGGGGCGCGTCTTGCTGGGGCCTCTCTCCTGGAGGCGCTCAATCAGACCCAGTGGTGACACGTGGAAAGACGCTCCTCGGGGCGCGTCTTGCTTGGGCCTCTCTCCTGGAGGCGCTCAGTCAGACCCAGTGTTGACACGTGGCAAGACGCTCCTCGGGGCGCGTCTTGCTTGGGCCTCTCTCCTGGAGGCGCTCAGTCAGACTCAGTGTTGGCATGTGGCGAGACACTCCTCGGGGCGCGTCTTGGTTGGGCCTCTCTCCTGGAGGCGCTCATTCAGACCCAGTGGTGACATGTGGCAAGACGCTCCTCGGGGCGCTCATTGCTTGGGCCTCTTTCCTGAATGCCCTCTGTCAGACCGAGCGTTGACATGTGGCAAGACTCTCCTCGGGGCGCGTCTTGCTTGGGCTTCTCTCATGGAGGCCCTCAGTCCGACCCAGTGTTGACATGTGTCAAGACGCTCCTCGGGGCGTGTCTTGCTTGGGCCTCTCTCCTGGAGGCGCTCAGTCAGACTCAGTGTTGGCATGTGGCGAGACACTCCTCGGGGCGCGTCTTGGTTGGGCCTCTCTCCTGGAGGCGCTCATTCAGACCCAGTGGTGACATGTGGCAAGACGCTCCTCGGGGCGCTCATTGCTTGGGCCTCTTTCCTGAATGCCCTCTGTCAGACCGAGCGTTGACATGTGGCAAGACTCTCCTCGGGGCGCGTCTTGCTTGGGCTTCTCTCATGGAGGCCCTCAGTCCGACCCAGTGTTGACATGTGTCAAGACGCTCCTCGGGGCGTGTCTTGCTTGGGCCTCTCTCCTGGAGGCGCTCAGTCAGACCCAGTGTTGACATGTGGCAAGACGCTCCTCTGGGCGCGTCTTGCTTGGGCTTCTCTCCTGGAGGCCCTCAGTCAGACCCATTGTTGACATGTGGCAAGACGCTCCTCAGGGCACGTCTTGCTTGGGCCTCTCTCCTGGAGGCGCTCAGTCAGACCGAGTAGTGACATGTGGCAAGACGCTCCTCGGGGCGCGTCTTGCTTGGGCCTCTCTCCTGGAGGCGCTCAGTCAGACCGAGTGCTGACATAAGGCAAGACGCTCCTCGGGGCGCGTCTTGCTGGGGCCTCTCTCCTTGAGGTGCTTAATCAGACCCAGTGGTGACACGTGGCAAGACGCTCCTCTGGGCGGTCTTGCTTGGGCCTCTCTCCTGGAGGAGCTCAGTCAGACCCAGTGGTGACACGTGGCAATACGCTCCTCGAGGCGCATCTTGCTTGGGCCTCTCTCCTGGAGGCGCTAAGTCAGACCCAGTGCTGACACGTGGCAAGACGCTCCTCGGGGCGCGTCTTGCTTGGGCCTCTCTCCTGGAGGCGCTCAGTCAGACCGAGTGCTGACATAAGGCAAGACGCTCCTCGGGGCGCGTCTTGCTGGGGCCTCTCTCCTTGAGGTGCTTAATCAGACCCAGTGGTGACACGTGGCAAGACGCTCCTCTGGGCGGGTCTTGCTTGGGCCTCTCTCCTGGAGGAGCTCAGTCAGACCCAGTGGTGACACGTGGCAATACGCTCCTCGAGGCGCATCTTGCTTGGGCCTCTCTCCTGGAGGCGCTAAGTCAGACCCAGTGCAGACACGTGGCAAGACGCTCCTCGGGGCGCGTCTTGCTTGGGCCTCTCTCCTGGAGGCGCTCAGTCAGACACAGTGTTGACATGTGGCAAGACACTCCTCGGGGCGTGTCTTGATTGGGCTTCTCTCATGGAGGCCCTCAGTAAGACCCATTGTTGACATGTGGAAAGAAGCTCCTCGGGGAGCGTCTTGCTTTGGCTTCTCTCCTGGAGGCCCTCAGTCAGACCCATTGTTGACATGTGTCAAGACGCTCCTCGAGGCGCGTATTGCTTGGGCCTCTCTCCTGGATGCCCTCTGTCAGACCCAGTTTTGACATGTGGCAAGACTCTCCTCGGGGCGCGTCTTGCTTGGGCTTCTCTCATGGAGGCCCTCAGTCAGACCCAGTGTTGACATGTGTCAAGACGCTCCTCGGGGCGTGTATTGCTTGGGCTTCTCTCCTGGAGGCCCTCAGTCAGACCCATTGTTGACATGTGGCAAGACGCTCCTCGGGGTACGTCTTGCTTGGGCCTCTCTCCTGGAGGCGCTCAGTCAGACCGAGTAGTGACATGTGGCAAGACGCTCCTCGGGGCGCGTCTTGCTGGGGCCTCTCTCCTGGAGGCGCTCAGTCAAACCCAGTGTTGACATGTGGCAAGACGCTCCTCGGGGCGCGTGTTGCTTGGACCTCTCTCCTGGAGGCGCTCAGTCAGACCGAGTAGTGACATGTGGCAAGACGCTCCTCGGGGTGCGTCTTGCTTGGGCCTCTCTCCTGGAGGCGCTCAATTAGACCCAGTGTTGACATGTGGCAAGACGCTCCTCGGGGCGCGTCTTGCTTGGGCTTCTCTCCTGGAGGCCGTCAGTCAGACCCATTGTTGACATGTGGCAAGAAGCTCCTCGGGGCGCTTTTTGCTTGGGCCTCTCTCCTGGAGGCGCTCAGTCAGACCGAGTGCTGACATGTGGCAAGACGCTCCTTGGGGCGCGTCTTGCTGGGGCCTCTCTCCTGGAGGCGCTCAGTCAGACCCAGTGTTGACATGTGGCAAGACTCTCCTCGGGGCGCGTCTTGCTTGGGCTTCTCTCATGGAGGCCCTCAGTCAGACCCATTGTTGACATGTGGCAACACGCTCCACGGGGCACGTCTTGCTTGGGCCTCTCTCCTGGAGGCGCTCAGTCAGACCGAGTAGTGACATGTGGCAAGACGCTCCTCGGGGCGCGTCACAGCGTCAACACTGAGTCTGACTGAGCGCCTCCAGGAGAGAAGCCCAAGCAAGACGCGCCCTGAGGAGCTTCTTGCCACATGTCAGCACTCGGTCTGACTGAGCGCCTCCAGGAGAGAGGCCAAAGCAAGACGCGCCCCGAGGAGCGTCTTGACACATGTCAACACTGGGTCTGACAGAGGGCCTCCATGAGAGAGGCCCAAGCAAGACGCGCCCCGAGGAGTGTCTTGCCACATGTCAACACTGGGTCTGACAGAGGGCCTCCAGGAGAGAGGCCCAAGCAAGACGCGCCCCGAGGATTGTCTTGCCACATGTCACCACTTGGTCTGACTGAGCGCCTCCAGGAGAGAGGCCCAAGCAACACGCGCCCCGAGGAGCGTCAGGCCACATGTCACTACTCAGTCTGACTGAGCGCCTCCAGGAGAGAGGCCCAAGCAAGACGCGCCCCGAGGAGCGTCTTGCCACGTGTCAACACTGGGTCTGATTGAGGGCCTTCTGGAGAGAGGCCCAAGCAAGACGCGCCCCGAGGAGCGTCTTGCCACATGTCAACAATGGTTCTTACTGAGGGCCTCCGGGAGAGAAGTCCAAGCAAGACGCGCCCCGAGGAGCTTCTTGCCACATGTCAGCACTCGGTCTGACTGAGTGCCTCCAGGAGAGAGGCCAAAGCAAGACGCCCCCCGAGGAGCGTCTTGACACATGTCAACACTGGGTCTGACAGAGGGCCTCCAAGAGAGAGGCCCAAGCAAGACGCGCCCCGAGGAGCGTCTTGCCACATGTCAACACTGGGTTTGACTGAGCGCCTCCAGGAGAGAAGCCCAAGCAATACACGCCCCGAGGAGCGTCTTGACACATGTCAACACTGGGTCTGACTGAGGGCCTCCATGAGAGAAGCCCAAGCAAGACGCGCCCCGAGGAGAGTCTTGCTTGTCCAGTCTCGCATCGACCGTCGACGGCCGTTTGCCAGTGGCTGAAAATGGCACAGTTGACGAAATGGAAATGCCGACCGTCGATAGTGCACTCTCGCAAGTTCCACCCGCACCATCTCAGGAGACAGACCACAGAGTCATATTAGCGGAGGGTAGATAGAAAATGCGCAAACCGCCACAACCGCCCATATACATACTATACGAGTTCAACATAGAGTGGAGTAAGAAGTTACTACCGATTGTATTTCCAACGTGCAAGCAGCTGGTGTGTGACGCTCGACTATACACGTCTTGGCCTACCACGAGTACATGAGCCCACAAGATCCTAAGCGAAGTCGAAGCCGTTGTGTCTACCCAACGCAAATTCAGCATAGCCGTGCGCGCTAAGACAAGTCCCTCTAGACTGCTGGAAACTTTGGAAACGTGGAAGGCTGGCGTGTATGCGCTTTCTACACATCTCAACGGTATGATTGCGATACTCTCGGCCGCACAACAACTAATGGTCATGTGTTCGGAAGGTCTGATCAGGTCTGACATGACCGGTTGTCAATCGACGTCGAGCGTGCACTCACACACGGATATCCTGGCGTACAGTAAAGCGACGGCGACCTCTACGCTCACGTTGATCGCCGATGTTTCGAAGTGCAATCGAGTGTGTTGGCTGACGAAAGCTATGGTGACCGATGGTCGCGTCGACTACAATGTGCCTCATTGCGACTGGAGAGGCGTATGTGATCCTTTGCAAATCGACAACACCACCGCGGTCGAGTGCGAAGTCACGGTCGGCGGCGTGTTGTCCTTACTGTGCCCCACACAATGTGACGGTCCGTGTCACGGACCGGTGTGTTACGACCCGACTAACGAAACGTACCAGGTGATAACATTGCATCTGCCCATTACAGCGGAGCGAGCGTTTCGCCACACTCCCAAACCAAGGTTAATAGTTGTAGTGCACGCCCTTTCGGACCTCGGTGCACGCGAAACACTGGCGTACACTCACAACATCACGCTCGAGACAGCTCAAGCGTTACGCGAAACAAAGGACGTGTTCAAATCCATAGAGAATATACGGTCTTTAGCGTATGCGTATATAAAGAAGGTCGATGACATTTACAGACCCGGCGGCGTGGGCACCACAGTAGAACAACAAGGTGCTCTCAAGTGCACACAGATACTGACCGCATTATCACTCGCGATGTCTATCCTGACATGCCCGTTTCTGATTTCTATGTTTATTAAATTATGACAAGAGCTACGGTGGTTACGATTACACTCTGACCACGTGCCTTAGTTTCTGCTAGTGACCTATAAATACATTTGACCACTTGCTCTCACTGCCATTAAAGCGGCTGTACCCACACGTACAACACCCAAGAAAAAAAATGATATCGCTGTCTGTACTGGGTGTACTCTCAGTAGTCGCAGTTGCTCAGGCCATGGTGGTACGCTCACATAACGCCCCTGAGATACGTCCCATCACACCACCTCCTAGACTACTCGCGAAGGAGTATTCAACACCCCCTTTGTACGAAGACAACCATTATAACGAGCACAGCACAACGCTTGCCGCACGCGAAGACAACATGCAGGAGACAACGCTACCACCTGTCGTGAGAACAACGGATTCGAGTGACAACGATCGCGACTATGACGAGCACATTACAACACCCTCTGTGCACGAAGACCAGGTGCAGCAGACAACGCTACCACCTGTCGTGAGAAACAAGAGTTTGGTTAACAATGATCATCGTCGTGTCCCATTGTAAACGGGCGCGCCATTGCACACATCGTACATGTGTGTTAACCCACCTGTATGCGACAGACTTTGTGTGTTGCATGACATCGAGATGTATTGACGTCTGTGTCAATACAGGACTCTCTATAAGCCGGGAGCTGGACGCTAACGACCCGTGCATGCGCCACACAAAAGGTATCGTACATGTGTTAACCCACCTGTATGCGACAGACTTTGTGTGTTGCATGACATCGAGATGTATTGACGTCTGTGTCAATACAGTACTCTCTAAGCTGGGAGCTGGACGCTAATGACCCGTGCATGCGCCACACAAAAGGTAACTCGACTAACTACAAAACGAATATTGTGATGTAGAAAGTTGGCTCGACTGTTTGAATCTGCTGCAGCTGCGGTTTACTCACAAAGTGAATCGCACGCTTGTTAGAAGTACATTCGGAGCACTTAAAAAATACATCGCTCTCATCGAGTTCCGTCTCAGCGTTCACCGGCTGATGGGCAAGAGCGTGACATGGGATCGCCAGGAACTTACTTAAGGACTATCATCTCATTTGGCATTTACTCATGGACCCAAGAAACCAGTTCCAAAAAATGGTCGAGAATTATAACTTGTCTAATAGCAACTGGAAGATATGTTGCGTCATAAGCCTCTGATGGTTCACAAGGTGCACGGTCCACTCGAAATCCTAATGCTGTATTTGTAGTACATACACTAAGTCTTCTCTGTTGATGTCGGACTAGAGTTTTATTAGAGTTTTACTTTGCAACAATGGGATTCGAGCAATTGATGTGTATATTTTTAATAGTGCACAATGCTACTATTCCTAGGCTGAATGTACGACATGGCTCTTATGTATCATTATGTATCGTTTCCATTAAGTACTAATGGCATTTACTCACGGACCCAAGAAACCAGTTCCGAAAAATGGCCGCGAATTATAACTTGTCTAATAGCAACTGGAAGATATGTTGCGTCATAAGCCTCTGATGGTTCACAAGGTGCACGGTCCACTCGAAATCCTAATGCTGTATTTGTAGTACATACACTAAGTCTTCTCTGTTGATGTCAGACTAGAGTTTTATTAGAGTTTTACTTTGCAACAATGGGATTCGAGCAATTGATGTGTATATTTTTAATAGTGCACAATGCTACTATTCCTAGGCTGAATGTGTGACATGGCTCTTATGTATCATTATGTATCGTTTCCATTAAGTACTAATTTAAATAAAGTCCCTCTGTCCTCAGTGCTAGGTTGTGGGTTTAAGTGGCAAGAAGCTCCTCGGGGCGCATATTGCTTGGGCCTCTCTCCTGGATGCCCTCTGTCAGACCGAGTGTTGACATGTGGCAAGACTGTCCTCGGGGCGCGTCTTGCTTGGGCTTCTCTCATGGAGACCCTCAGTCAGACCCAGTGTTGACATGTGTCAAGACGCTCCTCGGGGCGTGTCTTGCTTGGGCCTCTCTCCTGGAGGCGCTCAGTCAGACCCAGTGTTGACATGTGGCAAGACGCTCCTCGGGGCGCGTCTTGCTTGGGCTTCTCTCCTGGAGGCCCTCAGTCAGACCCATTGTTGACATGTGGCAAGACGCTCCTCGGGGCGCGTCTTGCTGGGGCTTCTCTCATAGAGGCACTCAGTCAGACCTCAGTGTTGACATGTGGCAAGACGCTCCTCGGGGCGCGTCTTGCTTGGACCTCTCTCCCTGAGGCGCTCAGTAAGACCGAGTAGTGACATTTGGCAAGACGCTCCTCGGGGCGCGTCTTGCTTGGGCCTCTCTCATGGAGGCCCTCTGTCAGACCCAGTGTTGACATGTGTCAAGACGCTCCTCGGGGGGCGTCTTGCTTTGGCCTCTCTCCTGGAGGCACTCAGTCAGACCGAGTGCTGAAATGTGGCAAGAAGCTCCTCGGGGCGCGTCTTGCTTGGACTTCTCTCCCGGAGGCCCTCAGTAAGAACCATTGTTGACGTGTGGCAAGACGCTCCTCGGGGCGCGTCTTGCTTGGGCCTCTCTCCAGAAGGCCCTCAATCAGACCCAGTGTTGACACGTGGCAAGACGCTCCTCGGGGCGCGTCTTGCTTGGGCCTCTCTCCTGGAGGCGCTCAGTCAGACTGAGTAGTGACATGTGGCCTGACGTTCCTCGGGGCGCGTGTTGCTTGGGCCTCTCTCCTGGAGATGCTCAGTCAGACCAAGTGGTGACATGTGGCAAGACAATCCTCGGGGCGCGTCTTGCTTGGGCCTCTCTCCTGGAGGCCCTCTGTCAGACCCAGTGTTGACATGTGGCAAGACACTCCTCGGGGCGCGTCTTGCTTGGGCCTCTCTCCTGGAGGCGCTCAGTCAGACCCAGTGTTGACATGTGGCAAGACGCTCCTCGGGGCGCGTCTTGCTTGGGCCTCTCTCCTGGAGGCGCTCAGTCAGACCCAGTGGTGACACGTGGAAAGACGCTCCTCGGGGCGCGTCTTGCTTGGGCCTTTCTCCTGGAGGCGCTCAGTCAGACCCAGTGTTGACACGTGGCAAGACGCTCCTCGGGGCGCGTCTTGCTTGGGCCTCTCTCCTGGAGGCGCTCAGTCAGACCCAGTGTTGGCATGTGGCAAGACACTCCTCGGGGCACGTCTTGGTTGGGCCTCTCTCCTGGAGGCGCTCATTCAGACCCAGTGGTGACATGTGGCAAGACGCTCCTCGGGGCGCGTATTGCTTGGGCCTCTCTCCTGACTGCCCTCTGTCAGACCGAGTGTTGACATGTGGCAAGACTCTCCTCGGGGCGCGTCTTGCTTGGGCTTCTCTAATGGAGGCCCTCAGTCCGACCCATTGTTGACATGTGTCAAGACGCTCCTCGGGGTGTGTCTTGCTTGGGCCTCTCTCCTGGAGGCGCTCAGTCAAACCCAGTATTGACATGTGGCAAGACGCTCCTCTGGGCACGTCTTGCTTGGGCTTCTCTCCTGGAGGCCCTCAGTCAGACCCATTGTTGACATGTGGCAAGACCCTCCTCGGGGCGCGTCTTGCTTTGGCCTCTCTCCTGGAGGTGCTCAGTCAGACCGAGTGCTGACATGTGGCAAGAAGCTCCTCGGGGCGCGTCTTGCTTGGGCTTCTCTCCTGGAGGCCCTCAGTAAGACCCATTGTTGACATGTGGCAAGACGCTCCTCGGGGCGCGTCTTGCTTGGGCCTCTCTCCTGGAGGCGCTCAGTCAGACTGAGTAGTGACATGTGGCCTGACGCTCCTCGGGGCGCGTGTTGCTTGGGCCTCTCTCCTGGAGGCGCTCAGTCAGACCAAGTGGTGACATGTGGCAAGACACTCCTCGGGGCGCGTCTTGCTTGGGCCTCTCTCCTGGAGGCCCTCTGTCATACCCAGTGTTGACATGTGTCAAGACGCTCCTCGGGGCGCGTCTTGCTTGGGCTTCTCTCCTGGAGGCCCTCAGTCAGACCCATTGTTGGCATGTGGCAAGACGCTCCTCGGGGCGCGTCTTGCTTGGGCCTCTCTCCTGGAGGCGCTCAGTCAGACCGAGTGCTGACATGTGGCAAGACGCTCCTCGGGCCGCGTGTTGCTTGGGCTTCTCTCCTGGAGGCCCTCAGTCAGACCCATTGTTGACATGTGGCAAGACGCTCCTCGGGGCGCGTCTTGCTTGGTCCTCTCTCCTGGAGGCGCTCAGTCAGACCGAGTGCTGACATGTGGCAAGACGCTCCTCGGGGCGCGTCTTAATTGGGCTTCTCTCCTGGAGGCGCTCAGAAAGACCCAGTGTTGACATGTGACAAGACGCTCCTCGGGGCACGTCTTGCTTGGGCCTCTCTCCTGGAGGCGCTCAGTCAGAACCAGAGGTGACATGTGGCAAGACGCTCCTCGGGGCGCGTCTTGCTTGGGCCTCTCTCCTGGAGGCCCTCTGTCAGACCCAGTGTTGACATGTGGCAAGACGCTCCTCCGGGCGCATCTTGCTTGGGCCTCTCTCCTGGAGGCGCTCAGTCAGACCCAGTGCTGACATGTGGCAAGACGCTCCACGGGGCGCGTCTTGCTTGGGCCTCTCTCCTGGAGGCGCTCAGTCAGACTGAGTAGTGACATTTGGCCTGACGATCCTCGGGGCACGTGTTGCTTGGGCCTCTCTCCTGGAGGCGCTCAGTCAGACCCAGTGGTGACATGTGGCAAGACACTCCTCGGGGCGCGTCTTGCTTGGGCCTCTCTCGTGGAGGCCCTCTGTCAGACCCAGTGTTGACATGTGTCAAGACGCTCCTCGGGGCGCGTCTTGCTTGGGCTTCTCTCCTGGAGGCCCTCAGTCAGACCCATTGTTGACATGTGGCAAGACGCTCCTCGGGGCGCGTCTTGCTTGGGCTTCTCTCCTGGAGGCGCTCAGACAGACCCAGTGTTGACATGTGACAAGACGCTCCTCGGGGCGCGTCTTGCTTGGGCCTCTCTCCTGGAGGCGCTCAGTCAGAACCAGAGGTGACATGTGGCAAGACGCTCCTCGGGGCGCGTCTTGCTTGGGCCTCTCTCCTATCGGCCCTCTGTCAGACCCAGTGTTGACATGTGGCAAGACGCTCTTCCGGGCGCATCTTGCTTGGGCCTCTCTCCTGGAGGGCCACAGTCAGACCCATTGTTGACATGTGGCAAGACGCTCCTCGGGGCGCGTCTTGCTTGGGCCTCTCTCCTGGAGGCGCTCAGTCAGACCCAGTGGTGACACGTGGAAAGACGCTCCTCGGGGTGCGTCTTGCTTGGGCCTTTCTCCTGGAGGCGCTCAGTCAGACCCAGTGTTGACACGTGGCAAGACGCTCCTCGGGGCGCGTCTTGCTTGGGCCTCTCTCCTGGAGGCGCTCAGTCAGACCCAGTGTTGGCATGTGGCAAGACACTCCTCGGGGCACGTCTTGGTTGGGCCTCTCTCCTGGAGGCGCTCATTCAGACCCAGTGGTGACATGTGGCAAGACGCTCCTCGGGGCGCGTATTGCTTGGGCCTCTCTCCTGACTGCCCTCTGTCAGACCGAGTGTTGACATGTGGCAAGACTCTCCTCGGGGCGCGTCTTGCTTGGGCTTCTCTAATGGAGGCCCTCAGTCCGACCCATTGTTGACATGTGTCAAGACGCTCCTCGGGGCGTGTCTTGCTTGGGCCTCTCTCCTGGAGGCGCTCAGTCAAACCCAGTATTGACATGTGGCAAGACGATCCTCTGGGCGCGTCTTGCTTGGGCTTCTCTCCTGGAGGCCCTCAGTCAGACCCATTGTTGACATGTGGCAAGACGCTCCTCGGGGCACGTCTTGCTTAGGCCTCTCTCCTGGAGGCGCTCAGTCAGACCGAGTAGTGACATGTGGCAAGACGCTCCTCGGGGCGCGTCTTGCTTGGACCTCCCTCCTGGAGGCGCTCAGTCAGACCGAGTAGTGACATTTGGCAAGACGCTCCTCGGGGCGCGTCTTGCTTGGACCTCTCTCCTGGAGGCGCTCAGTTAGACCGAGTAGTGACATGTGGCAAGACGCTCCTCGGGGCGCGTCTTGCTTGGGCCTCTCTCCTGGAGGCGCTCAGTCAGACCGAGTGCTGACATAAGGCAAGACGCTCCTCGGGGCGTGTCTTGCTGGGGCCTCTCTCCTGGAGGTGCTCAATCAGACCCAGTGGTGACACATGGCAAGACGCTCCTCTGGGCGCGTCTTGCTTGGGCCTCTCTCCTGGAGGAGCTCAGTCAGACCCAGTGGTGACACGTGGCAAGACGCTCCTCGGGGCGCATCTTGCTTGGGCCTCTCTCCTGGAGGCGATAAGTCAGACCCAGTGTTGACACGTGGCAAGACGCTCCTCGGGGCGCGTCTTGCTTGGGCCTCTCTCCTGGAGGCGCTCAGTCAGACACAGTTTTGACATGTGGTAAGAGACACTCCTCGGGGCGCGTCTTGCTTGGGCTTCTCTCATGGAGGCCCACAGTAAGACCCAGTGTTGACATGTGTAAAGAAGCTCCTCGGGGCGCGTCTTGCTTTGGCTTCTCTCCTGGAGGCCCTCAGTCAGACCCATTGTTGACATGTGGCAAGACGCTCCTCGGGGCGCATATTGCTTGGGCCTCTCTCCTGGATGCCCTCTGTCAGACCCAGTGTTGACATGTGGCAAGACTCTCCTCGGGGCGCGTCTTGCTTGGGCTTCTCTCATGGAGGCCCTCAGTCAGACCCAGTGTTGACATGTGTCAAGACGCTCCTCGGGGCGTGTCTTGCTTGGGCCTCTCTCCTGGAGGCGCTCAGTCAGACCCAGTGTTGACATGTGGCAAGACGCTCCTCGGGGCGCTTCTTGCTTGGGCTTCTCTCCTGGAGGCCCTCAGTCAGACCCATTGTTGACATGTGGCAAGACGCTCCTCGGGGCACGTCTTGCTTGGGCCTCTCTCCTGGAGGCGCTCAGTCAGACCGAGTAGTGACATGTGGCAAGACGCTCCTCGGGGCGCGTCTTGCTGGGGCTTCTCTCATGGAGGCACTCAGTCAGACCCAGTGTTGACATGTGGCAAGAGGCTCCTCGGGGCGCGTGTTGCTTGGACCTCTCTCCTGGAGGCGCTCAGTCAGACCGAGTAGTGACATGTGGCAAGACGCTCCACGGGGCGCGTCTTGCTGGGGCCTCTCTCCTGGAGGCGCTCAGTCAGACCCAGTGTTGACATGTGTCAAGACGCTCCTCGGGGCGCTTCTTGCTTGGGCTTCTCTCCTGCAGGCCCTCAGTCAGACCCATTGTTGACATGTGGCAAGACGCTCCTCGGGGCACGTCTTGCTTGGGCCTCTCTCCTGGAGGCGCTCAGTCAGACCGAGTAGTGACATGTGGCAAGACGCTCCTCGGGGCGCGTCTTGCTGGGGCCTCTCTCCTGGAGGCGCTCAGTCAGACCCAGTGTTGACATGTGTCAAGACGCTCCTCGGGCGTTTCTTGCTTGCGCCTCTCTCCTGGAGGCGCTCAGTCAGACCCAGAGGTGACATGTGGCAAGAAGCTCCTCGGGGCGCATCTTGCTTGGGCTTCTCTCCTGGAGGCGCTCAGTCAGACCCAGAGGTGACATGTGGCAAGACGCTCCTCGGGGCGCATCTTGCTTGGGCTTCTCTCCTGGAGGCCCTCAGTCAGACCCAGTGTTGACATGTGGCAAGACGCTCCTCGGGGCGCGTCTTATTTGGGCCTCTCTCCTGGAGGCGCTCAGTCAGAACTGGAAGATATGTTGCGTCATAAGCCTCTGATGGTTCACCAGGTGCACGGTCCACTCGAAATCCTAATGCTGTATTTGTAGTACATACACTACGTCTTCTCTGTTTATGTCAGACTAGAGTTTTATTAGAGTTTTACTTTGCAACAATGGGATTCGAGCAATTCATGTGTATATTTTTAATAGTGCACAATGCTACTATTCCTAGGCTGAATGTATGACATGGCTCTTATGTATCATTATGTATCGTTTCCATTAAGTACTAATTTAAATAAAGTCCCTCTGTCCTCAGTGCTAGGTTGTGGGTTTAATACACATTATTATGATCAACCTGTTGAATAGTATAAGCCCCATACAATGTGACGGTCTGTGTGACGGACCGGTGTGTTACGACCCGACTAAGGAAACGTACCAGGTGATATCATTGCATCCGCCCATTACAGCGGAGCGAGCGTTTCGCCACACTCCCAAACCAAGGTTAATAGTTGTAGCGCACGCCCTTTCGGACCTCGGTGCACGTGAAACACTGGCGTACACTCACAACATCACGCTCGAGACAGCTCAAGCGTTACGCGAAACAAAGGACGTGTTCAAATCCATAGAGAATACACGGTCTTTAGCGTATGCGTATATAAAGGAGGTCGATGACATTTACAGACCTGGCGGCGTGGGCACCACAGTAGAACAACAAGGTGCTCTCAAGCGCACACAGATACTGGCCGCATTATCACTCGCGATGTCTATCCTGACATGCCCGTTTCTGATTTCTATGTATATTAAATTATGACAAGAGCTACGGTGGTTACGATTACACTCTGACCACTTGCCTTAGTTTCTGCTAGTGACCTATAAATACATTTGCCCACTTGCTCTCACTGCAATTAAAGCGGCTGTACCCACAAGTACAACGCCCAAGAAAAAAAAAGATCTCGCTGTCTGTACTGGGTGTACTCTCAGTAGTCGCAGTTGCTCAGGCCATGGTGGTACGCTCACATAACGCCTCTGAGATACGTCCAATCACACCACCTCCTACACTACTCGCGAAGGAGTATTCAACACCCCCTTTGTACGAAGACAACCATTATAACGAGCACAGCACAACGCTTGCCGCACGCGAAGACAACATGCAGGAGACAACGCTACCACCTGTCGTGAGAACAACGGATTCGAGTGACAACGATCGCGACTATGACGAGCACATTACAGCACCCTCTGTGCACGAAGACCAGGTGCAGGAGGCAACGCTACCACCTGTCGTGAGAAACAAGAGTTTGGTTAACAATGATCATCGTCGTGTCCCATTGTAAACTGGGCGTGCCATCGCACACATCGTACATGTGTGTTAACCCACCTGTATGCGACAGACTTTGTGTGTTGCATGACATCGAGATGTATTGACGTCTGTGTCAATACAGGACTCTCTATAAGCCGGGAGCTGGACGCTAACGACCCGTGCATGCGCCACACAAAAGGTATCGTACATGTGTTAACCCACCTGTATGCGACAGACTTTGTGTGTTGCATGACATCGAGATGTATTGACGTCTGTGTCAATACAGGACTCTCTAAGCTGGGAGCTGGACGCTAACAACCCGTGCATGCGCCACACAAAAGGTAACTCGACTAACTACAAAACGAATATTGTGATGTAGAAAGTTGGCTCGACTGTTTGAATCAGCTGCAGCTGCGGTTTACTCACGAAGTGAATGGCACGCTTGTTAGAAGTACATTCGGAGCACTTAAAAAATACATCGCTCTCATCGAGTTCCGTCTCAGCGTTCACCGGCTGATGGGCAAGAGCGTGACATGGGATCGCAAGGAACTTACTTAAGGACTATCATCTCATTTGGCATTTACTCACGGACCCAAGAAAACAGTTCCGAAAAATGGTCGAGAATTATAACTTGTCTAATAGCAACTGGAAGATATGTTGCGTCATAAGCCTCTGATGGTTCACAAGGTGCACGGTCCACTCGAAATCCTAATGCTGTATTTGTAGTGCATACACTGTCTTCTCTGTTGATGTCAGACTAGAGTTTTATTAGAGTTTTACTTTGCAACAATGGGATTCGAGCAATTGATGTGTATATTTTTAATAGTGCACAATGCTACTATTCCTAGGCTGAATGTATGACATGGCTCTTGTGTATCATTATGTATAGTTTCCATTAAGTACTAATTTAAATAATGTCCCTCTGTCCTCAGTTCTAGGTTGTGGGTTTAATACACATTATTATGATCAACCTGTTGAATAGTATAATAACAATATTCCTGTAAAAGTCATTTAGTAATGAACAACCTCAGTTCTGTGAAAGAACATCATGTCTCTGATGTGTACACAGCAGGCCTGACCGGTCTTGCTTGGGCCTCTCTCCTGGAGGCGCTCAGTCAGACCCAGTGTTGACATGTGAAAAGACACTCCTCGGGGCGCGTCTTGCTTGGGCCTCTCTCATGGAGGCCCTCTGTCAGACCCAGTGTTGACATGTGTCAAGACGCTCCTCTGGGCGTGTCTTGCTTGGGCCTCTCTCCTGGAGGCCCTCTGTCAGACCCAGTGTTGACATGTGGCAAGACGCTCCTCCGGGCGCGTCTTGCTTGGGCCTCTCTCCTGGAGGCCCTCAGTAAGACCCATTGTTGACATGTGGCAAGACGCTCCTCTGGGCGCGTCTTGCTTGGGCCTCTCTCCAGAAGGCCCTCAATAAGACCCAGTGTTGACATGTGGCAAGACGCTCCATGGGGCGCGTCTTGCTTGGGCTTCTCTCCTGGAGGCCCTCAGTCAGACCCATTGTTGACATGTGGCAAGACGCTCCTCGGGGCGCTTCTTGCTTGGGCTTCTCTCCTGGAGGCCCTCAGTCAGACCCATTGTTGACATGTGGCAAGACGCTCCTCGGGGCACGTCTTGCTTGGGCCTCTCTCCTGGAGGAGCTCAGTCAGACCGAGTAGTGACATGTGGCAAGACGCTCCTCGGGGCGCGTCTTGCTTGGACCTCTCTCCTGGAGGCGTTCAGTTAGACCGAGTAGTGACATGTCGCAAGACGCTCCTCGGGGCGCGTCTTGCTTGGGCCTCTCTCATGGAGGCCCTCTGTCAGACCCAGTGTTGACATGTGGCAAGACGCTCCTCGGGGCGCGTCTTGCTTGGGCCTCTCTCCTGGAGGCGCTCAGTCAGAACCAGAGGTGACGTGTGGCAAGACGCTCCTCTGGGTGCGTCTTGCTTGGGCCTCTCTCCTGGAGGCCCTCTGTCAGACCCAGTGTTGACATGTGGCAAAACGCTCCTCCGGGCGCATCTTGCTTGGGCCTCTCTCCTGGAGGCCCTCAGTAAGACCCATTGTTGACATGTGGCAAGACGCTCCTCGGGGCGCGTCTTGCTTGGGCCTCTCTCCAGAAGGCCCTCAATCAGACCCAGTGTTGACATGTGGCAAGACGCTCCTCGGGGCGCGTCTTGCTTGGGCCTCTCTCCTGGAGGCGCTCAGTCAGACTGAGTAGTGACATGTGGCCTGACGCTCCTCGGGGCGCGTCTTGCTTGGGCCTCTCTCCTGGAGGCGCTCAGTCAGACCCAGTGTTGACATGTGGCAAGACGCTCCACGGGGCGCGTCTTGCTTGGGCTTCTCTCCTGGAGGCCCTCAGTCAGACCCATTGTTGACATGTGGCAAGACGCTCCTCGGGGCACGTCTTGCTTGGGTCTCTCTCCTGGAGGCGCTCAGGCAGACCGAGTAGTGACATGTGGCAAGACGCTCCTCGGGGTGCGTCTTGCTTGGGCCTCTCTCCTGGAGAAGCTCAGTCAGACCGAGTGCTGACATAAGGCAAGATGCTCCTCGGGGCGCGTCTTGCTTGGGCCTCTCTCCTGGAGGCGCTCAGTCAGACCCAGTGGTGACATGTGGCAAGACGCTCCTCGGGGCGCATCTTGCTTGGGCCTCTCTCCTGGAGGCGCTCAGTCAGACCCAGTGTTGACACGTGGCAAGACGCTCCTCGGGGCGCGTCTTGCTTGGGCCTCTCTCCTGGAGCCGCTCAGTCAGACCCAGTGTTGACATGTGGCAAGACACTCCTCGGGGCGCGTCTTGCTTGGGCCTCTCTCATGGAGGCCCTCGGTCAGACCCAGTGTTGACATGTGTCAAGACGCTCCTCGGGGCGCGTCTTGCTTTGGCCTCTCTCCTGGAGGCGCTCAGTCAGACCGAGTGCTGACATGTGGGAAGAAGCTCCTCGGGGCGCGTGTTGCTTGGGCTTCTCTCCTGGAGGCCCTCAGTAAGACCCATTGTTGACATGTGGCAAGACGCTCCTCGGGGCGCGTCTTGCTTGGGCCTCTCTCCAGAAGGCCCTCAATCAGACCCAGTGTTGACACGTGGCAAGACGCTCCTCGGGGCGCGTCTTGCTTGGGCCTCTCTCCTGGAGGCGCTCAGTCAGACTGAGTAGTGACATGTGGCCTGACGCTCCTCGGGGCGCGTGTTGCTTGGGCCTCTCTCCTGGAGGAGCTCAGTCAGACCCATTGTTGACATGTTGCAAGACGCTCCTTTGGGCGCGTCTTGCTTGGGCCTCTCTCCTGGAGGCGCTCAGTCAGACCGAGTGCTGACATGTGGAAAGACGCTCCTCGGGGCGCGTCTTGCTTGGGCTTCTCTCCTGGAGGCGCTCAGAAAGACCCAGTGTTGACATGTGACAAGACGCTACTCGGGGCACATCTTGCTTGGGCCTCTCTCCTGGAGGCGCTCAGTCAGACCCAGTGGTGACTTGTGGCAAGACACTCCTCAGGCCGCGTCTTGCTTGGGCCTCTCTCCTAGAGGCCCTCTGTCAGACCCAGCGTTGGCATGTGGCAAGACGCTCCTCAGGGCGCGTCTTGGTTGGGCCTCTCTCCTGGAGGCGCTCAGTCAGACCCAGTGGTGACATGTGTCAAGACGCTCCTCGGGGCGCGTATTGCTTGGGCCTCTCTCCTGGATGCCCTCTGTGAGACCGAGTGTTGACATGTGGCAAGACTCTCCTCGGGGCGCGTCTTGCTTGGGCTTCTCTCATGGAGGCCCTCAGTCAGACCCAGTGTTGACATGTGTCAAGATGCTCCTCGGGGCGTGTCTTGCTTGGGCCTCTCACCTGGAGGCGCTCAGTCAGACCCAGTGTTGACATGTGGCAAGACGCTCCTCGGGGCGCGTCTTGCTTGGGCCTCTCTCCTGGAGGCGCTCAAACAGACCGAGTAGTGACATGTGGCAAGACGCTCCTCGGGGCGCATCTTGCTGGGGCTTCTCTCATGGAGGCACTCTGTCAGATCCAGTGTTGACATGTGGCAAGACGCTCCTCGGGGCGCGTCTTGCTTGGACCTCTCTCCCTGAGGCGCTCAGTCAGACCCAGTGTTGACATTTGGCAAGACACTCCTCGGAGCGCGTCTTGCTTGGGCCTCTTTCATGGAGGCCCTCTGTCAGACCCAGTGTTGACATGTGTCAAGACGCTCCTCGGGGGGCGTCTTGCTTTGGCCTCTCTCCTGGAGGCGCTCAGTCAGACCGAGTGCTGACATGTGGCAAGAAGCTCCTCGGGGCACGTCTTGCTTGGGCTTCTCTCCTGGAGGCCCTCAGTAAGAACCATTGTTGACATGTGGCAAGACGCTCCTTGGGGCGCGTCTTGCTTGGGCCTCTCTCCAGAAGGCCCTCAATCAGACCCAGTGTTGACACGTGGCAAGACGCTCCTGGGGGCGCGTCTTGCTTGGGCCTCTCTCCTGGAGGCGCTCAGTCAGACTGAGTAGTGACATGTGGCCTGACGCTCCTCGGGGCGCGTGTTGCTTGGGCCTCTCTCCTGGAGGCGCTCAGTCAGACCAAGTGGTGACATGTGGCAAGACACTCCTCGGGGCGCGTCTTGCTTGGGCCTCTCTCCTGGAGGCCCTCTGTCAGACCCAGTGTTGACATGTGGCAAGACACTCCTCGGGGCACGTCTTGCTTGGGCCTCTCTCATGGAGGCCCTCTGTCAGACCCAGTGTTGACATGTGTCAAGACGCTCCTCGGGGCGCGTCTTGCTTTGGCCTCTCTCCTGGAGGCGCTCAGTCAGACCGAGTGCTGACATGTGGCAAGAAGCTCCTCGGGGCGCGTCTTGCTTGGGCTTCTCTCCTGGAGGCCCTCAGTAAGACCCATTGTTGACATGTGGCAAGACGCTCCTCGGGGCGCGTCTTGCTTGGGCCTCTCTCCTGGAGGCGCTCAGTCAGACTGAGTAGTGACATGTGGCCTGACGCTCCTCGGGGCGCGTGTTGCTTGGGCCTCTCTCCTGGAGGTGCTCAGTCAGATCAAGTGGTGACATGTGGCAAGACGCTCCTCGGGGCGCGTCTTGCTTGGGCCTCTCTCCAGAAGGCCCTCAATCAGACCCAGTGTTGACACGTGGCAAGACGCTCCTCGGGGCGCGTCTTGCTTGGGCCTCTCTCCTGGAGGCGCTCAGTCAGAATTAGTAGTGACATGTGGTCTGACGCTCCTCGTGGCGCGTTTCGCTTGGGCCTCTCTCCTGGAGGCGCTCAGTCAGACCAAGTGGTGACATGTGGCAAGACACTTCTTGGGGCGCGTCTTGCTTGGGCCTCTCTCCTGGAGGCCCTCTGTCAGACCCAGTGTTGACAAGTGGCAAGACACTCCTCGGGGCGCGTCTTGCTTGGGCCTCTCTCATGGAGGCCCTCTGTCAGACCCAGTGTTGACATGTGTCAAGACGCTCCTCGGGGCGCGTCTTGCTTTGGCCTCTCTCCTGGAGGCGCTCAGTCAGACCGAGTGCTGACATGTGGCAAGACGCTCCTCGGGCCGCGTGTTGCTTGGGCTTCTCTCCTGGAGGCCCTCAGTCAGACCCATTGTTGACATGTGGCAAGACGCTCCTCGGGGTGCGTCTTGCTTGGGCCTCTCTCCTGGAGGCGCTCAGTCAGACGGAGTGCTGACATGTGGCAAGACGCTCCTCGGGGCGCGTCTTGCTTGGGCTTCTCTCCTGGAGGCGCTCAGTCAGACTGAGTAGTGACATGTGGCCTGACACTCCTCGGGGCGCGTCTTGCTTAGGCCATTCTGGGTTCATTTGTGTGAAAACAAGGTCCAATCAGGCTGAAACGTTACAGGAAGGTAGAATCTATTGAGTTGTAATGGATCTGAACGTTTCATGACGATAGCACTTTCCTAAGGGGGTCAAACCATGTCCCAAAGGTCACCGGATCTGGTGTCAATTTAAAGAAGTAGTCCAGTTACACATTTGTGGGCTTATAACTTGGCTTCTGAATGTCCTAGAGAGATCAGGTTTGTTTTAATGTACTCCAATCAACAGCCCCTAAAACCACAAAAAGGAATGGAGTCATTAGCACTTATGGTTTGTAAATGGCACCCAGAATTATGTTGCAAAAGCACAACTTCACATCATTCTGGGTCCATTTGTGTGAAAACAAGGTCCAATCAGGCTGAAACGCTACAAGAAAGAAGAATCTATTGAGTTGTAAGTGATCTGAACGTTTCATGATGATCGCACATTCCTATAGGGGGTCAAACAATTTCCCAAAGGTCACCTGGCCTGGTGTCACTTTAAATAAGTAGTCCATTTACACATTTGAGGGCTTATAACTTGGCTTCTGAATGTCCTAGAGAGATCAGGTTTGTTTTAGTATACTCCAATCAACAGCCCCTACAACCACAAAAAGGAGTGGAGTCATTAGCACTTATGGTTTTTAAATGGCACCCAGAATTATGTTGCACTAAGCACAATTTCACATCATTCTGGGTCCATTTGTATGAAAACAAGGTCCAATCAGGCTGAAATGTTACAAGAAGGTAGAATCTATTGAGTTGTAAGTGATCTGAACGTTTCATGATGATCGCACATTCCTATTGGGGGTCAAACCATGTCCCAAAGGTCACCGGGCCTGGTGTCACTTTAAAGAAGTAGTCCAGTTACACCTTTGTGGGCTTATAACTTGGCTTCTGAATATCCTAGAGAGGTCAGGTTTGTTTTAGAGTACTCCAATTAACAGCCCCCGTTACCACTAAAAGTAATGGAGTCATTAGCATTTATGGTTTTTAAATGGCACCCAGAATTATGTTGCACGAAGCACAATTTCACATCATTCTGGGTTCATTTGTGGGAAAACAAGGTCCAATCAGGCTGAAACGTTACAAGAAGGTAGAATCTATTGAGTTGTAAGTGATCTGAACGTTTCATGATGATCGCACATTCCTATAGGGGGTAAAACCATGTCCCAAAGGTCACCGGGCCTGGTGTCACTTTAAAGAAGTAGTCCAGTTACACCTTTGAGGGCTTATAACTTGGCTTCTGAATATCGTAGAGAGATCAGGTTTGTTTTAGTGTACTCCAATCAACAGCCCCTACAACCTCAAAAAGGAATGGAGTCATTAGCACTTACGGTTTGTAAATGGCACCCAGAATTATGTTGCACGAAGCACAATTTCACATCATTCTGGGTTCATTTGTGTGAAAACAAGGTCCAATCAGGCTGAAACGTTACAGGAAGGTAGAATCTATTGAGTTGTAAGTGATCTGAACGTTTCATGATGATAGCACTTTCCTAAGGGGGTCAAACCATGTCCCAAAGGTCACCGGATCTGGTGTCAATTTAAAGAAGTAGTCCAGTTACACCTTTGTGGGCTTATAACTTGGATTCTGAATCTCCTAGAGAGATCAGGTTTGTTTTAGTATACTCCAATCACCAGCCCCTACAACCACAAAAAGGAATGGAGTCATTAGCGCTTATGGTTTTTAAATGGCACCCAGAATTATGTTGCACGAAGCACAATTTCACATCATTCTGGGTTCATTTGTGTGAAAACAAGGTCCAATCAGGCTGAAATTTTAAAGGAAGGTAGAATCTATTGAGTTGTAAGTGATCTGAACGTTTCATGATGATAGCACTTTCCTAAGGGGGTCAAACCATGTCCCAAAGGTCACCGGATCTGGTGTCAATTTAAAGAAGTAGTCCAGTTACACCTTTGTGGGCTTATTACTTGGCTTCTGAATGTCCTAGAGAGATCAGGTTTGTTTTAGTATACTCCAGTCAACAGCCCCTACAACCACAAAAAGGAATGGAGTCATTAGCACTTATGGTTTTTAAATTGCACCCAGAATTATGTTGCACGAAGGACAATTTCACATCATTCTGGGTTCATTTGTGTGAAAACAAGGTCCAATCAGGCTGAAACGTTACAGGAAGGTAGAATCTATTGAGTTGTAATTGATCTGAACGTTTCATGATGATAGCACTTTCCTAAGGGGGTCAAACCATGTCCCAAAGGTCACCGGATCTGGTGTCAATTTAAAGAAGTAGTCCAGTTACACATTTGTGGGCTTATAACTTGGCTTCTGAATGTCCTAGAGAGATCAGGTTTGTTTTAATGTACTCCAATCAACAGCCCCTAAAACCACAAAAAGGAATGGAGTCATTAGCACTTATGGTTTGTAAATGGCACCCAGAATTATGTTGCAAAAGCACAACTTCACATCATTCTGGGTCCATTTGTGTGAAAACAAGGTCCAATCAGGCTGAAACGCTACAAGAAGGAAGAATCTAT
The DNA here is from genome assembly GCF_043380555.1 of Nothobranchius furzeri. Classification (NCBI taxonomy): domain Eukaryota; kingdom Metazoa; phylum Chordata; class Actinopteri; order Cyprinodontiformes; family Nothobranchiidae; genus Nothobranchius; species Nothobranchius furzeri. Next base: position 30,131,587 of record NC_091744.1, on the reverse strand, counting down.
TGAGTTGTAAGTGATCTGAACGTTTCATGATGATCGCACATTCCTATAGGGGGTCAAACAATTTCCCAAAGGTCACCTGGCCTGGTGTCACTTTAAAGAAGTAGTCCATTTACACATTTGAGGGCTTATAACTTGGCTTCTGAATGTCCTAGAGAGATCAGGTTTGTTTTAGTATACTCCAATCAACAGCCCCTACAACCACAAAAAGGAGTGGAGTCATTAGCACTTATGGTTTTTAAATGGCACCCAGAATTATGTTGCACTAAGCACAATTTCACATCATTCTGGGTCCATTTGTATGAAAACAAGGTCCAATCAGGCTGAAATGTTACAAGAAGGTAGAATCTATTGAGTTGTAAGTGATCTGAACGTTTCATGATGATAGCACTTTCCTAAGGGGGTCAAACCATGTCCCAAAGGTCACCGGATCTGGTGTCAATTAAAGAAGTAGTCCAGTTACACCTTTGTGGGCTTATAACTTGGCTTCTGAATGTCCAAGAGAGATCAGGTTTGTTTTAGTGTACTCCAATCAACAGCCCCTACAAACACAAAAAGGAATGGAGTCATTAGCACTTATGGTTTGTAAATGGCACCCAGAAATATGTTGCACGAAGCACAATTTCACATCATTCTGGGTCCATTTGTGTGAAAACAAGGTCCAATCAGGCTGAAACGTTACAGGAAGGTAGAATCTATTGAGTTGTAAGTGATCTGAACGTTTCATGATGATAGCACATACCTAAGGGGCTCAAACCATGTCCCAAAGGTCACCGGATCGGGTGTCAATTTAAAGAAGTAGTCCAGTTACACATTTGTGGGCTTATAACTTGGCTTCTGAATGTCCTAGAGAGATCAGGTTTGTTTTATTGTACTCCAACCAACAGCCCCTACAACCACAAAAAGGAATGGAGTCATTAGCACTTATGGTTTGTAAATGGCACCCAGAATTATGTTGCACGAAGCACAATTTCACATCATTCTGGGTCCATTTGTGTGAAAACAAGGTCCAATCAGGCTGAAACGTTACAAGAAGGTAGAATCTATTGAGTTGTAAGTGATCTGAACGTTTCATGATGATCGCACATTCCTATAGGGGGTCAAACCATGTCCCAAAGGTCACCGGGCCTGGTGTCACTTTAAAGAAGAAGTCCAGTTACACCTTTGAGGGCTTATAACTTGGCTTCTGAACATCGTAGAGAGATCAGGTTTGTTTTAGTGTACTCCAATCAACAGCCCCTACAACCACAAAAAGGAATGGAGTCATTAGCACTTATGGTTTTTAAATGGCACCCAGAATTATGTTGCACGAAGCACAATTTCACATCATTCTGGGTTCATTTGTGTGAAAACAAGGTCCAATCAGGCTGAAATTTTACAGGAAGGTAGAATCTATTGAGTTGTAAGTGATCTGAACGTTTCATGATGATAGCACTTTCCTAAGGGGGTCAAACCATGTCCCAAAGGTCACCGGATCTGGTGTCAATTTAAAGAAGTAGTCCAGTTACACCTTTGTGGGCTTATTACTTGGCTTCTGAATGTCCTAGAGAGATCAGGTTTGTTTTAGTATACTCCAGTCAACAGCCCCTACAACCACAAAAAGGAATGGAGTCATTAGCACTTATGGTTTTTAAATGGCACCCAGAATTATGTTGCACGAAGCACAATTTCACATCATTCTGGATTCATTTGTGTGAAAACAAGGTCCAATCAGGCTGAAACATTACAAGAAGGTAGAATCTATTGAGTTGTAAGTGATCTGAACGTTTCAAGATGATCGCACTTTCCTAAGGGGGTCAAACAATGTCCCAAAGGTCACCGGATCTGGTGTCAATTTAAAGAAGTAGTCCAGTTACACCTTTGTGGGCTTATAACTTGGCTTCTGAATGTCCTAGAGAGATCAGGTTTGTTTTAGTGTACTCCAATCAACAGCCCCTACAACCACAAAAAGGAATGGAGTCATTAGCACTTCTGGTTTGTAAATGGCACCCAGAATTATGTTGCACGAAGCACAATTTCACATCATTCTGGGTCCATTTGTGTGAAAACAAGGTCCAATCAGGCTGAAATGTTACAAGAAGGTAGAATCTATTGAGTTGTAAGTGATCTGAACGTTTCATGATGATCGCACATTCCTATAGGGGGTCAAACCATGTCCCAAAGGTCACCGGGCCTGGTGTCACTTTAAAGAAGAAGTCCAGTTACACCTTTGAGGGCTTATAACTTGGCTTCTGAACATCGTAGAGAGATCAGGTTTGTTTTAGTGTACTCCAATCAACAGCCCCTACAACCACAAAAAGGAATGGAGTCATTAGCACTTATGGTTTTTAAATGGCACCCAGAATTATGTTGCACGAAGCACAATTTCACATCATTCTGGGTTCATTTGTGTGAAAACAAGGTCCAATCAGGCTGAAATTTTACAGGAAGGTAGAATCTATTGAGTTGTAAGTGATCTGAACGTTTCATGATGATAGCACTTTCCTAAGGGGGTCAAACCATGTCCCAAAGGTCACCGGATCTGGTGTCAATTTAAAGAAGTAGTCCAGTTACACCTTTGTGGGCTTATTACTTGGCTTCTGAATGTCCTAGAGAGATCAGGTTTGTTTTAGTATACTCCACTCAACAGCCCCTACAACCACAAAAAGGAATGGAGTCATTAGCACTTATGGTTTTTAAATGGCACCCAGAATTATGTTGCACGAAGCACAATTTCACATCATTCTGGATTCATTTGTGTGAAAACAAGGTCCAATCAGGCTGAAACATTACAAGAAGGTAGAATCTATTGAGTTGTAAGTGATCTGAACGTTTCAAGATGATCGCACTTTCCTAAGGGGGTCAAACAATGTCCCAAAGGTCACCGGATCTGGTGTCAATTTAAAGAAGTAGTCCAGTTACACCTTTGTGGGCTTATAACTTGGCTTCTGAATGTCCTAGAGAGATCAGGTTTGTTTTAGTGTACTCCAATCAACAGCCCCTACAACCACAAAAAGGAATGGAGTCATTAGCACTTCTGGTTTGTAAATGGCACCCAGAATTATGTTGCACGAAGCACAATTTCACATCATTCTGGGTCCATTTGTGTGAAAACAAGGTCCAATCAGGCTGAAATGTTACAAGAAGGTAGAATCTATTGAGTTGTAAGTGATCTGAACGTTTCATGATGATCGCACATTCCTATTGGGGGTCAAACCATGTCCCAAAGGTCACCGGGCCTGGTGTCACTTTAAAGAGGTAGTCCAGTTACACCTTTGTGGGCTTATAACTTGGCTTCTGAATATCCTAGAGAGGTCAGGTTTGTTTTAGAGTACTCCAATTAACAGCCCCCGTTACCACTAAAAGGAATGGAGTCATTAGCACTTATGGTTTTTAAATGGCACCCAGAATTATGTTGCACAAAGCACAATTTCACATCATTCTGGGTTCATTTGTGGGAAAACAAGGTCCAATCAGGCTGAAACGTTACAAGAAGGTAGAATCTATTGAGTTGTAAGTGATCTGAACGTTTCATGATGATCGCACATTCCTATAGGGGGTCAAACCATGTCCCAAAGGTCACCGGGCCTGGTGTCACTTTAAAGAAGTAGTCCAGTTACACCTTTGTGGGCTTATAACTTGGCTTCTGAATGTCCTAGAGAGATCAGGTTTGTTTTAGTGTACTCCAATCAACAGCCCCTACAACCACAAAAAGGAATGGAGTCATTTGCACTTATGGTTTGTAAATGGCACCCAGAATTATGTTGCACGAAGCACAATTTCACATCATTCTGGGTCCATTTGTGTGAAAACAAGGTCCAATCAGGCTGAAACGTTACAAGAAGGTAGAATCTATTGAGTTGTAAGTGATCTGAACGTTTCATGATGATCGCACATTCCTATAGGGGGTCAAACCATGTCCCAAAGGTCACCGGGCCTGGTGTCACTTTAAAGAAGTAGTCCAGTTACACCTTTGTGGGCTTATAACTTGGCTTCTGAATATCCTAGAGAGGTCAGGTTTGTTTTAGAGTACTCCAATTAACAGCCCCCGTTACCACTAAAAGGAATGGAGTCATTAGCACTTATGGTTTTTAAATGGCACCCAGAATTATGTTGCACGAAGCACAATTTCACATCATTCTGGGTTCATTTGTGTGAAAACAAGGTCCAATCAGGCTGAAACGTTACAAGAAGGTAGAATCTATTGAGTTGTAAGTGATCTGAACGTATCATGATGATCGCACATTCCTAAAGGGGGTAAAAACATGTCCCAAAGGTCACCGGGCCTGGTGTCACTTTAAAGAAGTAGTCCAGTTACACATTTGTGGGCTTATAACTTGGCTTCTGAATGTCCTAGAGAGATCAGGTTTGTTTTAGAGTACTCCAATTAACAGCTCCCATTACCACTAAAAGGAATGGAGTCATTAGCACTTATGGTTTTTAAATGGCACCCAGAATTATGTTGCATGAAGCACAATTTCACATCATTCTGGGTTCATTTGTGTGAAAACAAGGTCCAATCAGGCTGAAACGTTACAAGAAGGTAGAATCTATTGAGTTGTAAGTGATCTGAACGTTTCATGATGATCGCACATTCCTATAGGGGGTAAAACCATGTCCCAAAGGTCACCGGGCCTGGTGTCACTTTAAAGAAGTAGTCCAGTTACACATTTGTGGGCTTATAACTTGGCTTCTGAATGTCCTAGAGAGGTCAGGTTTGTTTTAGTGTACTCCAATCAACAGCCCCTACAACCATAAAAAGGAATGGAGTCATTAGCACTTATGGTTTGTAAATGGCACCCAGATTTATGTTGCACGAAGCACAATTTCACATCATTCTGGGTCCATTTGTGTGAAAACAAGGTCCAATCAGGCAGAAACGTTACAGGAAGTTAGAATCTATTGAGTTGTAAGTGATCTGAACGTTTCATGATGATCGCACTTTCCTAAGGGGGTCAAACCATGTCGCAAAGGTCACCGGATCTGGTGTCACTTTAAAGAATTAGTCCAGTTACACATTTGTGGGCTTGTAACTTGGCTTCTGAATGTCCTAGAGAGGTTAGGTTTGTTTTAGTGTTCTCCAATCAACAGCCCCTACAACCACAAAAAGGAATGGAGTCATTAGCACTTATGGTTTGTAAATGGCACCCAGAATTATGTTGCACGAAGCACAATTTCACATCATTCTGGGTTCATTTGTGTGAAAACAAGGTCCAATCAGGCTGAAACGTTACAGGAAGGTAGAATCTATTGAGTTGTAAGTGATCTGAACGTTTCATGATGATAGCACTTTCCTAAGGGGGTCAAACCATGTCCCAAAGGTCACCGGATCTGGTGTCAATTAAAGAAGTAGTCCAGTTACACCTTTGTGGGCTTATAACTTGGCTTCTGAATGTCCAGGAGAGATCAGGTTTGTTTTAGTGTACTCCAATCAACAGCCCCTACAACCACAAAAAGGAATGGAGTCATTAGCACTTATGGTTTGTAAATGGCACCCAGAAATATGTTGCACGAAGCACAATTTCACATCATTCTGGGTCCATTTGTGTGAAAACAAGGTCCAATCAGGCTGAAACGTTACAGGAAGGTAGAATCTATTGAGTTGTAAGTGATCTGAACGTTTCATGATGATAGCACATACCTAAGGGGCTCAAACCATGTCCCAAAGGTCACCGGATCGGGTGTCAATTTAAAGTAGTAGTCCAGTTACACATTTGTGGGCTTATAACTTGGCTTATGAATTTCCTAGAGAGATCAGGTTTGTTTTAATGTACTCCAACCAACAGCCCCTACAACCACAAAAAGGAATGGAGTCATTAGCACTTATGGTTTGTAAATGGCACCCAGAATTATGTTGCACGAAGCACAATTTCACATCATTCTGGGTCCATTTGTGTGAAAACAAGGTCCAATCAGGCTGAAACGTTACAAGAAGGTAGAATCTATTGAGTTGTAAGTGATCGGAACGTTTCATGATGATCGCACATTCCTATAGGGGGTCAAACCATGTCCCAAAGGTCACCGGGCCTGGTGTCACTTTAAAGAAGTAGTCCAGTTACACCTTTGAGGGCTTATAACTTGGCTTCTGAATATCGTAGAGAGATCAGGTTTGTTTTAGTGTACTCCAATCAACAGCCCCTACAACCTCAAAAAGGAATGGAGTCATTAGCACTTATGGTTTTTAAATGGCACCCAGAATTATGTTGCACGAAGCACAATTTCACATCATTCTGGGTCCATTTGTGTGAAAACAAGGTCCAATCAGGCTGAAATTTTACAGGAAGGTAGAATCTATTGAGTTGTAAGTGATCTGAACGTTTCATGATGATAGCACTTTCCTAAGGGGGTCAAACCATGTCCCAAAGGTCACCGGATCTGGTGTCAATTTAAAGAAGTAGTCCAGTTACACCTTTGTGGGCTTATTACTTGGCTTCTGAATGTCCTAGAGAGATCAGGTTTGTTTTAGTGTACTCCAATCAACAGCCCCTACAACCACAAAAAGGAATGGAGTCATTAGCACTTATGGTTTTTAAATTGCACCCAGAATTATGTTGCACGAAGCACAATTTCACATCATTCTGGGTTCATTTGTGTGAAAACAAGGTCCAATCAGGCTGAAACGTTACAGGAAGGTAGAATCTATTGAGTTGTAAGTGATCTGAACGTTTCAAGATGATCGCACATTCCTATAGGGGGTCAAACCATGTCCCAAAGGTCACCGGGCCTGGTGTCACTTTAAAGAAGCAGTCCAGTTACACCTTTGTGGGCTTATAACTTGGCTTCTGAATGTCCTAGAGAGATCAGGTTTGTTTTAGTATACTCCAGTCAACAGCCCCTACAACCTCAAAAAGGAATGGAGTCATTAGCACTTACGGTTTGTAAATGGCACCCAGAATTATGTTGCACGAAGCACAATTTCACATCATTCTGGGTTCATTTGTGTGAAAACAAGGTCCAATCAGGCTGAAACGTTACAGGAAGGTAGAATCTATTGAGTTGTAAGTGATCTGAACGTTTCATGATGATAGCACTTTCCTAAGGGGGTCAAACCATGTCCCAAAGGTCACCGGATCTGGTGTCAATTTAAAGAAGTAGTCCAGTTACACCTTTGTGGGCTTATAACTTGGATTCTGAATCTCCTAGAGAGATCAGGTTTGTTTTAGTATACTCCAATCAACAGCCCCTACAACCACAAAAAGGAATGGAGTCATTAGCGCTTATGGTTTTTAAATGGCACCCAGAATTATGTTGCACGAAGCACAATTTCACATCATTCTGGGTTCATTTGTGTGAAAACAAGGTCCAATCAGGCTGAAATTTTAAAGGAAGTTAGAATCTATTGAGTTGTAAGTGATCTGAACGTTTCATGATGATAGCACTTTCCTAAGGGGGTCAAACCATGTCCCAAAGGTCACCGGATCTGGTGTCAATTTAAAGAAGTAGTCCAGTTACACCTTTGTGGGCTTATTACTTGGCTTCTGAATGTCCTAGAGAGATCAGGTTTGTTTTAGTATACTCCAGTCAACAGCCCCTACAACCACAAAAAGTAATGGAGTCATTAGCACTTATGGTTTTTAAATTGCACCCAGAATTATGTTGCACGAAGGACAATTTCACATCATTCTGGGTTCATTTGTGTGAAAACAAGGTCCAATCAGGCTGAAACGTTACAGGAAGGTAGAATCTATTGAGTTGTAATTGATCTGAACGTTTCATGATGATAGCACTTTCCTAAGGGGGTCAAACCATGTCCCAAAGGTCACCGGATCTGGTGTCAATTTAAAGAAGTAGTCCAGTTACACATTTGTGGGCTTATAACTTGGCTTCTGAATGTCCTAGAGAGATCAGGTTTGTTTTAATGTACTCCAATCAACAGCCCCTAAAACCACAAAAAGGAATGGAGTCATTAGCACTTATGGTTTGTAAATGGCACCCAGAATTATGTTGCAAAAGCACAACTTCACATCATTCTGGGTCCATTTGTGTGAAAACAAGGTCCAATCAGGCTGAAACGCTACAAGAAGGAAGAATCTATTGAGTTGTAAGTGATCTGAACGTTTCATGATGATCGCACATTCCTATAGGGGGTCAAACAATTTCCCAAAGGTCACCTGGCCTGGTGTCACTTTAAAGAAGTAGTCCATTTACACATTTGAGGGCTTATAACTTGGCTTCTGAATGTCCTAGAGAGATCAGGTTTGTTTTAGTATACTCCAATCAACAGCCCCTACAACCACAAAAAGGAGTGGAGTCATTAGCACTTATGGTTTTTAAATGGCACCCAGAATTATGTTGCACTAAGCACAATTTCACATCATTCTGGGTCCATTTGTATGAAAACAAGGTCCAATCAGGCTGAAATGTTACAAGAAGGTAGAATCTATTGAGTTGTAAGTGATCTGAACGTTTCATGATGATAGCACTTTCCTAAGGGGGTCAAACCATGTCCCAAAGGTCACCGGATCTGGTGTCAATTAAAGAAGTAGTCCAGTTACACCTTTGTGGGCTTATAACTTGGCTTCTGAATGTCCAAGAGAGATCAGGTTTGTTTTAGTGTACTCCAATCAACAGCCCCTACAAACACAAAAAGGAATGGAGTCATTAGCACTTATGGTTTGTAAATGGCACCCAGAAATATGTTGCACGAAGCACAATTTCACATCATTCTGGGTCCATTTGTGTGAAAACAAGGTCCAATCAGGCTGAAACGTTACAGGAAGGTAGAATCTATTGAGTTGTAAGTGATCTGAACGTTTCATGATGATAGCACATACCTAAGGGGCTCAAACCATGTCCCAAAGGTCACCGGATCGGGTGTCAATTTAAAGAAGTAGTCCAGTTACACATTTGTGGGCTTATAACTTGGCTTCTGAATGTCCTAGAGAGATCAGGTTTGTTTTAATGTACTCCAACCAACAGCCCCTACAACCACAAAAAGGAATGGAGTCATTAGCACTTATGGTTTGTAAATGGCACCCAGAATTATGTTGCACGAAGCACAATTTCACATCATTCTGGGTCCATTTGTGTGAAAACAAGGTCCAATCAGGCTGAAACGTTACAAGAAGGTAGAATCTATTGAGTTGTAAGTGATCTGAACGTTTCATGATGATCGCACATTCCTATAGGGGGTCAAACCATGTCCCAAAGGTCACCGGGCCTGGTGTCACTTTAAAGAAGAAGTCCAGTTACACCTTTGAGGGCTTATAACTTGGCTTCTGAACATCGTAGAGAGATCAGGTTTGTTTTAGTGTACTCCAATCAACAGCCCCTACAACCACAAAAAGGAATGGAGTCATTAGCACTTATGGTTTTTAAATGGCACCCAGAATTATGTTGCACGAAGCACAATTTCACATCATTCTGGGTTCATTTGTGTGAAAACAAGGTCCAATCAGGCTGAAATTTTACAGGAAGGTAGAATCTATTGAGTTGTAAGTGATCTGAACGTTTCATGATGATAGCACTTTCCTAAGGGGGTCAAACCATGTCCCAAAGGTCACCGGATCTGGTGTCAATTTAAAGAAGTAGTCCAGTTACACCTTTGTGGGCTTATTACTTGGCTTCTGAATGTCCTAGAGAGATCAGGTTTGTTTTAGTATACTCCAGTCAACAGCCCCTACAACCACAAAAAGGAATGGAGTCATTAGCACTTATGGTTTTTAAATGGCACCCAGAATTATGTTGCACGAAGCACAATTTCACATCATTCTGGATTCATTTGTGTGAAAACAAGGTCCAATCAGGCTGAAACATTACAAGAAGGTAGAATCTATTGAGTTGTAAGTGATCTGAACGTTTCAAGATGATCGCACTTTCCTAAGGGGGTCAAACAATGTCCCAAAGGTCACCGGATCTGGTGTCAATTTAAAGAAGTAGTCCAGTTACACCTTTGTGGGCTTATAACTTGGCTTCTGAATGTCCTAGAGAGATCAGGTTTGTTTTAGTGTACTCCAATCAACAGCCCCTACAACCACAAAAAGGAATGGAGTCATTAGCACTTCTGGTTTGTAAATGGCACCCAGAATTATGTTGCACGAAGCACAATTTCACATCATTCTGGGTCCATTTGTGTGAAAACAAGGTCCAATCAGGCTGAAATGTTACAAGAAGGTAGAATCTATTGAGTTGTAAGTGATCTGAACGTTTCATGATGATCGCACATTCCTATTGGGGGTCAAACCATGTCCCAAAGGTCACCGGGCCTGGTGTCACTTTAAAGAGGTAGTCCAGTTACACCTTTGTGGGCTTATAACTTGGCTTCTGAATATCCTAGAGAGGTCAGGTTTGTTTTAGAGTACTCCAATTAACAGCCCCCGTTACCACTAAAAGGAATGGAGTCATTAGCACTTATGGTTTTTAAATGGCACCCAGAATTATGTTGCACAAAGCACAATTTCACATCATTCTGGGTTCATTTGTGGGAAAACAAGGTCCAATCAGGCTGAAACGTTACAAGAAGGTAGAATCTATTGAGTTGTAAGTGATCTGAACGTTTCATGATGATCGCACATTCCTATAGGGGGTAAAACCATGTCCCAAAGGTCACCGGGCCTGGTGTCACTTTAAAGAAGTAGTCCAGTTACACATTTGTGGGTATATAACTTGGCTTCTGAATGTCCTAGAGATATCAGGTTTGTTTTAGAGTACTCCAATTAACAGCCCCCATTACCACTAAAAGGAATGGAGTCATTAGCACTTATGGTTTTTAAATGGCACCAAGAATTATGTTGCACGAAGCACAATTTCACATCATTCTGGGTTCATTTGTGTGAAAACAAGGTCCAATCATGCTGAAACGTTACAAGAAGGTAGAATCTATTGAGTTGTAAGTGATCTGAACGTTTCATGATGATCACACATTCCTATAGGGGGTCAAACCATGTCCCAAAGGTCACCGGGCCTGGTGTCACTTTAAAGAAGTAGTCCAGTTACACCTTTGTGGGCTTATAACTTGGCTTCTGAATGTCCTAGAGAGATCAGGTTTGTTTTAGTGTACTCCAATCAACAGCCCCTACAACCACAAAAAGGAATGGAGTCATTTGCACTTATGGTTTGTAAATGGCACCCAGAATTATGTTGCACGAAGCACAATTTCACATCATTCTGGGTCCATTTGTGTGAAAACAAGGTCCAATCAGGCTGAAACGTTACAAGAAGGTAGAATCTATTGAGTTGTAAGTGATCTGAACGTTTCATGATGATCGCACATTCCTATAGGGGGTCAAACCATGTCCCAAAGGTCACCGGGCCTGGTGTCACTTTAAAGAAGTAGTCCAGTTACACCTTTGTGGGCTTATAACTTGGCTTCTGAATATCCTAGAGAGGTCAGGTTTGTTTTAGAGTACTCCAATTAACAGCCCCCGTTACCACTAAAAGGAATGGAGTCATTAGCACTTATGGTTTTTAAATGGCACCCAGAATTATGTTGCACGAAGCACAATTTCACATCATTCTGGGTTCATTTGTGTGAAAACAAGGTCCAATCAGGCTGAAACGTTACAAGAAGGTAGAATCTATTGAGTTGTAAGTGATCTGAACGTATCATGATGATCGCACATTCCTAAAGGGGGTAAAAACATGTCCCAAAGGTCACCGGGCCTGGTGTCACTTTAAAGAAGTAGTCCAGTTACACATTTGTGGGCTTATAACTTGGCTTCTGAATGTCCTAGAGAGATCAGGTTTGTTTTAGAGTACTCCAATTAACAGCTCCCATTACCACTAAAAGGAATGGAGTCATTAGCACTTATGGTTTTTAAATGGCACCCAGAATTATGTTGCATGAAGCACAATTTCACATCATTCTGGGTTCATTTGTGTGAAAACAAGGTCCAATCAGGCTGAAACGTTACAAGAAGGTAGAATCTATTGAGTTGTAAGTGATCTGAACGTTTCATGATGATCGCACATTCCTATAGGGGGTAAAACCATGTCCCAAAGGTCACCGGGCCTGGTGTCACTTTAAAGAAGTAGTCCAGTTACACATTTGTGGGCTTATAACTTGGCTTCTGAATGTCCTAGAGAGGTCAGGTTTGTTTTAGTGTACTCCAATCAACAGCCCCTACAACCATAAAAAGGAATGGAGTCATTAGCACTTATGGTTTGTAAATGGCACCCAGATTTATGTTGCACGAAGCACAATTTCACATCATTCTGGGTCCATTTGTGTGAAAACAAGGTCCAATCAGGCAGAAACGTTACAGGAAGTTAGAATCTATTGAGTTGTAAGTGATCTGAACGTTTCATGATGATCGCACTTTCCTAAGGGGGTCAAACCATGTCGCAAAGGTCACCGGATCTGGTGTCACTTTAAAGAATTAGTCCAGTTACACATTTGTGGGCTTGTAACTTGGCTTCTGAATGTCCTAGAGAGGTTAGGTTTGTTTTAGTGTTCTCCAATCAACAGCCCCTACAACCACAAAAAGGAATGGAGTCATTAGCACTTATGGTTTGTAAATGGCACCCAGAATTATGTTGCACGAAGCACAATTTCACATCATTCTGGGTTCATTTGTGTGAAAACAAGGTCCAATCAGGCTGAAACGTTACAGGAAGGTAGAATCTATTGAGTTGTAAGTGATCTGAACGTTTCATGATGATAGCACTTTCCTAAGGGGGTCAAACCATTTCCCAAAGGTCACCGGATCTGGTGTCAATTAAAGAAGTAGTCCAGTTACACCTTTGTGGGCTTATAACTTGGCTTCTGAATGTCCAGGAGAGATCAGGTTTGTTTTAGTGTACTCCAATCAACAGCCCCTACAACCACAAAAAGGAATGGAGTCATTAGCACTTATGGTTTGTAAATGGCACCCAGAAATATGTTGCACGAAGCACAATTTCACATCATTCTGGGTCCATTTGTGTGAAAACAAGGTCCAATCAGGCTGAAACGTTACAGGAAGGTAGACTCTATTGAGTTGTAAGTGATCTGAACGTTTCATGATGATAGCACATACCTAAGGGGCTCAAACCATGTCCCAAAGGTCACCGGATCGGGTGTCAATTTAAAGTAGTAGTCCAGTTACACATTTGTGGGCTTATAACTTGGCTTATGAATTTCCTAGAGAGATCAGGTTTGTTTTAATGTACTCCAACCAACAGCCCCTACAACCACAAAAAGGAATGGAGTCATTAGCACTTATGGTTTGTAAATGGCACCCAGAATTATGTTGCACGAAGCACAATTTCACATCATTCTGGGTCCATTTGTGTGAAAACAAGGTCCAATCAGGCTGAAACGTTACAAGAAGGTAGAATCTATTGAGTTGTAAGTGATCGGAACGTTTCATGATGATCGCACATTCCTATAGGGGGTCAAACCATGTCCCAAAGGTCACCGGGCCTGGTGTCACTTTAAAGAAGTAGTCCAGTTACACCTTTGAGGGCTTATAACTTGGCTTCTGAATATCGTAGAGAGATCAGGTTTGTTTTAGTGTACTCCAATCAACAGCCCCTACAACCTCAAAAAGGAATGGAGTCATTAGCACTTATGGTTTTTAAATGGCACCCAGAATTATGTTGCACGAAGCACAATTTCACATCATTCTGGGTCCATTTGTGTGAAAACAAGGTCCAATCAGGCTGAAATTTTACAGGAAGGTAGAATCTATTGAGTTGTAAGTGATCTGAACGTTTCATGATGATAGCACTTTCCTAAGGGGGTCAAACCATGTCCCAAAGGTCACCGGATCTGGTGTCAATTTAAAGAAGTAGTCCAGTTACACCTTTGTGGGCTTATTACTTGGCTTCTGAATGTCCTAGAGAGATCAGGTTTGTTTTAGTGTACTCCAATCAACAGCCCCTACAACCACAAAAAGGAATGGAGTCATTAGCACTTATGGTTTTTAAATTGCACCCAGAATTATGTTGCACGAAGCACAATTTCACATCATTCTGGGTTCATTTGTGTGAAAACAAGGTCCAATCAGGCTGAAACGTTACAGGAAGGTAGAATCTATTGAGTTGTAAGTGATCTGAACGTTTCAAGATGATCGCACATTCCTATAGGGGGTCAAACCATGTCCCAAAGGTCACCGGGCCTGGTGTCACTTTAAAGAAGCAGTCAAGTTACACCTTTGTGGGCTTATAACTTGGCTTCTGAATGTCCTAGAGAGGTTAGGTTTGTTTTAGTGTTCTCCAGTCAACAGCCCCTACAACCACAAAAAGGAATGGAGTCATTAGCACTTATGGTTTGTAAAAGGCACCCAGAATTATGTTGCACGAAGCACAATTTCACATCATTCTGGGTTCATTTGTGTGAAAACAAGGTCCAATCAGGCTGAAACGTTACAGGAAGGTAGAATGTATTGAGTTGTAATTGATCTGAACGTTTCATGACGATAGCACTTTCCTAAGGGGGTCAAACCATGTCCCAAAGGTCACCGGATCTGGTGTCAATTTAAAGAAGTAGTCCAGTTACACATTTGTGGGCTTATAACTTGGCTTCTGAATGTCCTAGAGAGATCAGGTTTGTTTTAATGTACTCCAATCAACAGCCCCTAAAACCACAAAAAGGAATGGAGTCATTAGCACTTATGGTTTGTAAATGGCACCCAGAATTATTTTGCAAAAGCACAATTTCACATCATTCTGGGTCCATTTGTGTGAAAACAAGGTCCAATCAGGCTGAAACGCTACAAGAAGGAAGAATCTATTGAGTTGTAAGTGATCTGAACGTTTCATGATGATCGCACATTCCTATAGGGGGTCAAACAATTTCCCAAAGGTCACCTGGCCTGGTGTCACTTTAAAGAAGTAGTCCATTTACACATTTGAGGGCTTATAACTTGGCTTCTGAATGTCCTAGAGAGATCAGGTTTGTTTTAGTATACTCCAATCAACAGCCCCTACAACCACAAAAAGGAGTGGAGTCATTAGCACTTATGGTTTTTAAATGGCACCCAGAATTATGTTGCACTAAGCACAATTTCACATCATTCTGGGTCCATTTGTATGAAAACAAGGTCCAATCAGGCTGAAACATTACAAGAAGGTAGAATCTATTGAGTTGTAAGTGATCTGAACGTTTCAAGATGATCGCACTTTCCTAAGGGGGTCAAACAATGTCCCAAAGGTCACCGGATCTGGTGTCAATTTAAAGAAGTAGTCCAGTTACACCTTTGTGGGCTTATAACTTGGCTTCTGAATGTCCTAGAGAGATCAGGTTTTTTTAGTGTACTCCAATCAACAGCCCCTACAACCACAAAAAGGAATGGAGTCATTAGCACTTCTGGTTTGTAAATGGCACCCAGAATTATGTTGCACGAAGCACAATTTCACATCATTCTGGGTTCATTTGTGTGAAAACAAGGTCCAATCAGGCTGAAATGTTACAAGAAGGTAGAATCTATTGAGTTGTAAGTGATCTGAACGTTTCATGATGATCGCACATTCCTATTGGGGGTCAAACCATGTCCCAAAGGTCACCGGGCCTGGTGTCACTTTAAAGAAGTAGTCCAGTTACACCTTTGTGGGCTTATAACTTGGCTTCTGAATATCCTAGAGAGGTCAGGTTTGTTTTAGAGTACTCCAATTAACAGCCCCCGTTACCACTAAAAGGAATGGAGTCATTAGCACTTATGGTTTTTAAATGGCACCCAGAATTATGTTGCACGAAGCACAATTTCACATCATTCTGGGTTCATTTGTGGGAAAACAAGGTCCATTCAGGCTGAAACGTTACAAGAAGGTAGAATCTATTGAGTTGTAAGTGATCTGAACGTTTCATGATGATCGCACATTCCTATAGGGGGTAAAACCATGTCCCAAAGGTCACCGGGCCTGGTATCACTTTAAAGAAGTAGTCCAGTTACACCTTTGAGGGCTTATAACTTGGCTTCTGAATATCGTAGAGAGATCAGGTTTGTTTTAGTGTACTCCAATCAACAGCCCCTACAACCTCAAAAAGGAATGGAGTCATTAGCACTTACGGTTTGTAAATGGCACCCAGAATGATGTTGCACGAAGCACAATTTCACATCATTCTGGGTTCATTTGTGTGAAAACAAGGTCCAATCAGGCTGAAACGTTACAGGACGGTAGAATCTATTGAGTTGTAAGTGATCTGAACGTTTCATGATGATAGCCCTTTCCTAAGGGGGTCAAACCATGTCCCAAAGGTCACCGGATCTGGTGTCAATTTAAAGAAGTAGTCCAGTTACACCTTTGTGGGCTTATAACTTGGCTTCTGAATCTCCTAGAGAGATCAGGTTTGTTTTAGTATACTCCAATCAACAGCCCCTACAACCACAAAAAGGAATGGAGTCATTAGCGCTTATGGTTTTTAAATGGCACCCAGAATTATGTTGCACGAAGCACAATTTCACATCATTCTGGGTTCATTTGTGTGAAAACAAGGTCCAATCAGGCTGAAACGTTACAGGAAGGTAGAATCTATTGAGATGTAAGTGATCTGAACGTTTCAAGATGATCGCACATTCCTATAGGGGGTCAAACCATGTCCGAAAGGTCACCGGGCCTGGTGTCACTTTAAAGAAGCAGTCCAGTTACACCTTTGTGGGCTTATAACTTGGCTTCTGAATGTCCTAGAGAGATCAGGTTTGTTTTAGTATACTCCAATCAACAGTCCCTACAACCACAAAAAGGAGTGGAGTCATTAGCACTTATGGTTTTTAAATGGCACCCAGAATTATGTTGCACTAAGCACAATTTCACATCATTCTGGGTCCATTTGTATGAAAACAAGGTCCAATCAGGCTGAAACATTACAAGAAGGTAGAATCTATTGAGTTGTAAGTGATCTGAACGTTTCAAGATGATCGCACTTTCCTAAGGGGGTCAAACAATGTCCCAAAGGTCACCGGATCTGGTGTCAATTTAAAGTAGTCCAGTTACACCTTTGTGGGCTTATAACTTGGCTTCTGAATGTCCTAGAGAGATCAGGTTTGTTTTAGTGTACTCCAATCAACAGCCCCTGCAACCACAAAAAGGAATGGAGTCATTAGCACTTCTGGTTTGTAAATGGCACCCAGAATTATGTTGCACGAAGCACAATTTCACATCATTCTGGGTTCATTTGTGTGAAAACAAGGTCCAATCAGGCTGAAATGTTACAAGAAGGTAGAATCTATTGAGTTGTAAGTGATCTGAACGTTTCATGATGATCGCACATTCCTATTGGGGGTCAAACCATGTCCCAAAGGTCACCGGGCCTGGTGTCACTTTAAAGAAGTAGTCCAGTTACACCTTTATGGGCTTATAACTTGGCTTCTGAATATCCTAGAGAGGTCAGGTTTGTTTTAGAGTACTCCAATTAACAGCCCCCGTTACCACTAAAAGGAATGGAGTCATTAGCACTTATGGTTTTTAAATGGCACCCAGAATTATGTTGCACGAAGCACAATTTCACATCATTCTGGGTTCATTTGTGGGAAAACAAGGTCCATTCAGGCTGAAACGTTACAAGAAGGTAGAATCTATTGAGTTGTAAGTGATCTGAACATTTCATGATGATCGCACATTCCTATAGGGGGTAAAACCATGTCCCAAAGGTCACCGGGCCTGGTGTCACTTTAAAGAAGTAGTCCAGTTACACCTTTGAGGGCTTATAACTTGGCTTCTGAATATCGTAGAGAGATCAGGTTTGTTTTAGTGTACTCCAATCAACAGCCCCTACAACCTCAAAAAAGAATGGAGTCATTAGCACTTACGGTTTGTAAATGGCACCCAGAATTATGTTGCACGAAGCACAATTTCACATCATTCTGGGTTCATTTGTGTGAAAACAAGGTCCAATCAGGCTGAAACGTTACAGGAAGGTAGAATCTATTGAGTTGTAAGTGATCTGAACGTTTCATGATGATAGCCCTTTCCTAAGGGGGTCAAACCATGTCCCAAAGGTCACCAGATCTGGTGTCAATTTAAAGAAGTAGTCCAGTTACACCTTTGTGGGCTTATAACTTGGCTTCTGAATTCCCTAGAGAGATCAGGTTTGTTTTAGTATACTCCAATCAACAGCCCCTACAACCACAAAAAGGAATGGAGTCATTAGCGCTTATGGTTTTTAAATGGCACCCAGAATTATGTTGCACGAAGCACAATTTCACATCATTCTGGGTTCATTTGTGTGAAAACAAGGTCCAATCAGGCTGAAACGTTACAGGAAGGTAGAATCTATTGAGATGTAAGTGATCTGAACGTTTCAAGATGATCGCACATTCCTATAGGGGGTCAAACCATGTCCGAAAGGTCACCGGGCCTGGTGTCACTTTAAAGAAGCAGTCCAGTTACACCTTTGTGGGCTTATAACTTGGCTTCTGAATGTCCTAGAGAGATCAGGTTTGTTTTAGTATACTCCAATCAACAGCCCCTACAACAACAAAAAGGAATGGAGTCATTAGCGCTTATGGTTTTTAAATGGCACCAAGAATTATGTTGCACGAAGCACAATTTCACATCATTCTGGGTTCATTTGTGTGAAAACAAGGTCCAATCAGGCTGAAACGTTACAGGAAGGTAGAATCTATTGAGTTGTAAGTGATCTGAACGTTTCAAGATGATCGCACATTCCTATAGGGGGTCAAACCATGTCCCAAAGGTAACCGGGCCTGGTGTCACTTTAAAGAAGGAGTCCAGTTACACCTTTGAGGGCTTGTAACTTGGCTTCTGAATGTCCTAGAGAGGTTAGGTTTGTTTTAGTGTTCTCCAATCAACAGCCCCTACAACCACAAAAAGGAATGGAGTCATTAGCACTTATGGTTTGTAAATGGCACCCAGAATTAGGTTGCACGAAGCACAATTTCACATCATTCTGGGTTCATTTGTGTGAAAACAAGGTCCAATCAGGCTGAAACGTTACAGGAAGGTAGAATCTATTGAGTTGTAAGTGATCTGAACGTTTCATGATGATAGCACTTTCCTAAGGGGGTCAAACCATGTCCCAAAGGTCACCGGATCTGGTGTCAATTTAAAGAAGTAGTCCAGTTACACCTTTGTGGGCTTATTACTTGGCTTCCCAATGTCCTAGAGAGATCAGGTTTGTTTTAGTATACTCCAGTCAACAGCCCCTACAACCACAAAAAGGAATGGAGTCATTAGCACTTATGGTTTTTAAATGGCACCCAGAATTATGTTGCACGAAGCACAATTTCACATCATTCTGGATTCATTTGTGTGAAAACAAGGTCCAATCAGGCTGAAACGTTACAGGAAGGTAGAATCTATTGAGATGTAAGTGATCTGAACGTTTCAAGATGATCGCACATTCCTATAGGGGGTCAAACCATGTCCGAAAGGTCACCGGGCCTGGTGTCACTTTAAAGAAGCAGTCCAGTTACACCTTTGTGGGCTTATAACTTGGCTTCTGAATGTCCTAGAGAGATCAGGTTTGTTTTAGTATACTCCAATCAACAGCCCCTACAACAACAAAAAGGAATGGAGTCATTAGCGCTTATGGTTTTTAAATGGCACCAAGAATTATGTTGCACGAAGCACAATTTCACATCATTCTGGGTTCATTTGTGTGAAAACAAGGTCCAATCAGGCTGAAACGTTACAGGAAGGTAGAATCTATTGAGTTGTAAGTGATCTGAACGTTTCAAGATGATCGCACATTCCTATAGGGGGTCAAACCATGTCCCAAAGGTAACCGGGCCTGGTGTCACTTTAAAGAAGGAGTCCAGTTACACCTTTGAGGGCTTGTAACTTGGCTTCTGAATGTCCTAGAGAGGTTAGGTTTGTTTTAGTGTTCTCCAATCAACAGCCCCTACAACCACAAAAAGGAATGGAGTCATTAGCACTTATGGTTTGTAAATGGCACCCAGAATTAGGTTGCACGAAGCACAATTTCACATCATTCTGGGTTCATTTGTGTGAAAACAAGGTCCAATCAGGCTGAAACGTTACAGGAAGGTAGAATCTATTGAGTTGTAAGTGATCTGAACGTTTCATGATGATAGCACTTTCCTAAGGGGGTCAAACCATGTCCCAAAGGTCACCGGATCTGGTGTCAATTTAAAGAAGTAGTCCAGTTACACCTTTGTGGGCTTATTACTTGGCTTCTGAATGTCCTAGAGAGATCAGGTTTGTTTTAGTATACTCCAGTCAACAGCCCCTACAACCACAAAAAGGAATGGAGTCATTAGCACTTATGGTTTTTAAATGGCACCCAGAATTATGTTGCACGAAGCACAATTTCACATCATTCTGGATTCATTTGTGTGAAAACAAGGTCCAATCAGGCTGAAACGTTACAGGAAGGTAGAATCTATTGAGTTGTAAGTGATCTGAATGTTTCAAGATGATCGCACATTCCTATAGGGGGTCAAACCATGTCCCAAAGGTCACCGGATCTGGTGTCAATTTAAAGAAGTAGTCCAGTTACACCTTTGTGGGCTTATAACTTGGCTTCTGAATGTCCTAGAGAGATCAGGTTTGTTTTAGTATACTCCAATCAACAGCCCCTACAACAACAAAAAGGAATGGAGTCATTAGCGCTTATGGTTTTTAAATGGCACCAAGAATTATGTTGCACGAAGCACAATTTCACATCATTCTGGGTTCATTTGTGTGAAAACAAGGTCCAATCAGGCTGAAACGTTACAGGAAGGTAGAATCTATTGAGTTGTAAGTGATCTGAACGTTTCAAGATGATAGCACTTTCCTAAGGGGGTCAAACCATGTCCCAAAGGTCACCGGGCCTGGTGTCACTTTAAAGAAGTAGTCCAGTTACACCTTTGTGGGCTTATAACTTGGCTTTTGAATATCCTAGAGAGGTCAAGTTTGTTTTAGAGTACTCCAATCAACAGCCCCAATTACCTCAAAAAGGAATGGAGTCATTAGCACTTATGGTTTTTAAATGGCACCCAGAATTATGTTGCAAAAGCACAATTTCACATAATTCTGGGTCCATTTGTGTGAAAACAAGGTCCAATCAGGCTGAAACGCTACAAGAAGGAAGAATCTATTGAGTTGTAAGTGATCTGAATGTTTCATGATGATCGCACATTCCTATAGGGGGTCAAACCATTTCCCAAAGGTCACCTGGCCTGGTGTCACTTTAAAGAAGTAGTCCATTTACAAATTTGAGGGCTTATAACTTGGCTTCTGAATGTCCTAGAGAGATCAGGTTTGTTTTAGTATACTCCAATCAACAGCCCCTACAACCACAAAAAGGAATGGAGTCATTAGCGCTTATGGTTTTTAAATGGCACCCAGAATTATGTTGCACGAAGCACAATTTCACATCATTCTGGGTTCATTTGTGTGAAAACAAGGTCCAATCAGGCTGAAACGTTACAGGAAGGTAGAATCTATTGAGATGTAAGTGATCTGAACGTTTCAAGATGATCGCACATTCCTATAGGGGGTCAAACCATGTCCGAAAGGTCACCGGGCCTGGTGTCACTTTAAAGAAGCAGTCCAGTTACACCTTTGTGGGCTTATAACTTGGCTTCTGAATGTCCTAGAGAGATCAGGTTTGTTTTAGTATACTCCAATCAACAGCCCCTACAACAACAAAAAGGAATGGAGTCATTAGCGCTTATGGTTTTTAAATGGCACCAAGAATTATGTTGCACGAAGCACAATTTCACATCATTCTGGGTTCATTTGTGTGAAAACAAGGTCCAATCAGGCTGAAACGTTACAGGAAGGTAGAATCTATTGAGTTGTAAGTGATCTGAACGTTTCAAGATGATCGCACATTCCTATAGGGGGTCAAACCATGTCCCAAAGGTAACCGGGCCTGGTGTCACTTTAAAAAAGGAGTCCAGTTACACCTTTGAGGGCTTGTAACTTGGCTTCTGAATGTCCTAGAGAGGTTAGGTTTGTTTTAGTGTTCTCCAATCAACAGCCCCTACAACCACAAAAAGGAATGGAGTCATTAGCACTTATGGTTTGTAAATGGCACCCAGAATTAGGTTGCACGAAGCACAATTTCACATCATTCTGGGTTCATTTGTGTGAAAACAAGGTCCAATCAGGCTGAAACGTTACAGGAAGGTAGAGTCTATTGAGTTGTAAGCGATCTGAACGTTTCATGATGATAGCACTTTCCTAAGGGGGTCAAACCATGTCCCAAAGGTCACCGGATCTGGTGTCAATTTAAAGAAGTAGTCCAGTTACACCTTTGTGGGCTTATTACTTGGCTTCTGAATGTCCTAGAGAGATCAGGTTTGTTTTAGTATACTCCAGTCAACAGCCCCTACAACCACAAAAAGGAATGGAGTCATTAGCACTTATGGTTTTTAAATGGCACCCAGAATTATGTTGCACGAAGCACAATTTCACATCATTCTGGATTCATTTGTGTGAAAACAAGGTCCAATCAGGCTGAAACGTTACAGGAAGGTAGAATCTATTGAGTTGTAAGTGATCTGAATGTTTCAAGATGATCGCACATTCCTATAGGGGGTCAAACCATGTCCCAAAGGTCACCGGATCTGGTGTCAATTTAAAGAAGTAGTCCAGTTACACCTTTGTGGGCTTATAACTTGGCTTCTGAATGTCCTAGAGAGATCAGGTTTGTTTTAGTATACTCCAATCAACAGCCCCTACAACAACAAAAAGGAATGGAGTCATTAGCGCTTATGGTTTTTAAATGGCACCAAGAATTATGTTGCACGAAGCACAATTTCACATCATTCTGGGTTCATTTGTGTGAAAACAAGGTCCAATCAGGCTGAAACGTTACAGGAAGGTAGAATCTATTGAGTTGTAAGTGATCTGAACGTTTCAAGATGATAGCACTTTCCTAATGGGGTCAAACCATGTCCCAAAGGTCACCGGGCCTGGTGTCACTTTAAAGAAGTAGTCCAGTTACACATTTGTGGGCTTATAACTTGGCTTTTGAATATCCTAGAGAGGTCAAGTTTGTTTTAGAGTACTCCAATCAACAGCCCCAATTACCTCAAAAAGGAATGGAGTCATTAGCACTTATGGTTTTTAAATGGCACCCAGAATTATGTTGCAAAAGCACAATTTCACATAATTCTGGGTCCATTTGTGTGAAAACAAGGTCCAATCAGGCTGAAACGCTACAAGAAGGAAGAATCTATTGAGTTGTAAGTGATCTGAATGTTTCATGATGATCGCACATTCCTATAGGGGGTCAAACCATTTCCCAAAGGTCACCTGGCCTGGTGTCACTTTAAAGAAGTAGTCCATTTACAAATTTGAGGGCTTATAACTTGGCTTCTGAATGTCCTAGAGAGATCAGGTTTGTTTTAGTATACTCCAATCAACAGCCCCTACAACCACAAAAAGGAGTGGAGTCATTAGCACTTATGGTTTTTAAATGGCACCCAGATTTATGTTGCACTAAGCACAATTTCACATCATTCTGGGTCCATTTGTGTGAAAACAAGGTCCAATCAGGCTGAAACATTACAAGAAGGTAGAATCTATTGAGTTGTAAGTGATCTGAACGTTTCAAGATGATCGCACTTTCCTAAGGGGGTCAAACAATGTCCCAAAGGTCACCGGATCTGGTGTCAATTTAAAGAAGTAGTCCAGTTACACCTTTGTGGGCTTATAACTTGGCTTCTGAATGTCCTAGAGAGATCAGGTTTGTTTTAGTGTACTCCAATCAACAGCCCCTACAACCACAAAAAGGAATGGAGTCATTAGCACTTCTGGTTTGTAAATGGCACCCAGAATTATGTTGCACGAAGCACAATTTCACATCATTCTGGGTCCATTTGTGTGAAAACAAGGTCCAATCAGGCTGAAATGTTACAAGAAGGTAGAATCTATTGAGTTGTAAGTGATCTGAACGTTTCATGATTATCGCACATTCCTATTGGGGGTCAAACCATGTCCCAAAGGTCACCGGGCCTGGTGTCACTTTAAAGAAGTAGTCCAGTTACACCTTTGTGGGCTTATAACTTGGCTTCTGAATATCCTAGAGAGGTCAGGTTTGTTTTAGAGTACTCCAATTAACAGCCCCCGTTACCACTAAAAGGAATGGAGTCATTAGCACTTATGGTTTTTAAATGGCACCCAGAATTATGTTGCACGAAGCACAATTTCACATCATTCTGGGTTTATTTGTGGGAAAACAAGGTCCAATCAGGCTGAAACGTTACAAGAAGGTAGAATCTATTGAGTTGTAAGTGATCTGAACGTTTCATGATGATCGCACATTCCTATAGGGGGTAAAACCATGTCCCAAAGGTCACCGGATCTGGTGTCAATTTAAAGAAGTAGTCCAGTTACACATTTGAGGGCTTATAACTTGGCTTCTGAATGTCCTAGAGATATCAGGTTTGTTTTAGAGTACTCCAATTAACAGCCCCCATTACCACTAAAAGGAATGGAGTCATTAGCACTTATGGTTTGTAAATGGCACCCAGAATTATGTTGCACGAAGCACAATTTCACATCATTCTGGGTCCATTTGTGTGAAAACAAGGTCCAATCAGGCTGAAACGTTACAAGAAGGTAGAATCTATTGAGTTGTAAGTGATCTGAACGTTTCATGATGATCGCACATTCCTATAGGGGGTCAAACCATGTCCCAAAGGTCACCGGGCCTGGTGTCACTTTAAAGAAGTAGTCCAGTTACACCTTTGTGGGCTTATAACTTGGCTTTTGAATATCCTAGAGAGGTCAAGTTTGTTTTAGAGTACTCCAATCAACAGCCCCAATTACCTCAAAAAGGAATGGAGTCATTAGCACTTATGGTTTTTAAATGGCACCCAGAATTATGTTGCAAAAGCACAATTTCACATAATTCTGGGTCCATTTGTGTGAAAACAAGGTCCAATCAGGCTGAAACGCTACAAGAAGGAAGAATCTATTGAGTTGTAAGTGATCTGAATGTTTCATGATGATCGCACATTCCTATAGGGGGTCAAACCATTTCCCAAAGGTCACCTGGCCTGGTGTCACTTTAAAGAAGTAGTCCATTTACAAATTTGAGGGCTTATAACTTGGCTTCTGAATGTCCTAGAGAGATCAGGTTTGTTTTAGTATACTCCAATCAACAGCCCCTACAACCACAAAAAGGAGTGGAGTCATTAGCACTTATGGTTTTTAAATGGCACCCAGATTTATGTTGCACTAAGCACAATTTCACATCATTCTGGGTCCATTTGTGTGAAAACAAGGTCCAATCAGGCTGAAACATTACAAGAAGGTAGAATCTATTGAGTTGTAAGTGATCTGAACGTTTCAAGATGATCGCACTTTCCTAAGGGGGTCAAACAATGTCCCAAAGGTCACCGGATCTGGTGTCAATTTAAAGAAGTAGTCCAGTTACACCTTTGTGGGCTTATAACTTGGCTTCTGAATGTCCTAGAGAGATCAGGTTTGTTTTAGTGTACTCCAATCAACAGCCCCTACAACCACAAAAAGGAATGGAGTCATTAGCACTTCTGGTTTGTAAATGGCACCCAGAATTATGTTGCACGAAGCACAATTTCACATCATTCTGGGTCCATTTGTGTGAAAACAAGGTCCAATCAGGCTGAAATGTTACAAGAAGGTAGAATCTATTGAGTTGTAAGTGATCTGAACGTTTCATGATTATCGCACATTCCTATTGGGGGTCAAACCATGTCCCAAAGGTCACCGGGCCTGGTGTCACTTTAAAGAAGTAGTCCAGTTACACCTTTGTGGGCTTATAACTTGGCTTCTGAATATCCTAGAGAGGTCAGGTTTGTTTTAGAGTACTCCAATTAACAGCCCCCGTTACCACTAAAAGGAATGGAGTCATTAGCACTTATGGTTTTTAAATGGCACCCAGAATTATGTTGCACGAAGCACAATTTCACATCATTCTGGGTTTATTTGTGGGAAAACAAGGTCCAATCAGGCTGAAACGTTACAAGAAGGTAGAATCTATTGAGTTGTAAGTGATCTGAACGTTTCATGATGATCGCACATTCCTATAGGGGGTAAAACCATGTCCCAAAGGTCACCGGATCTGGTGTCAATTTAAAGAAGTAGTCCAGTTACACATTTGAGGGCTTATAACTTGGCTTCTGAATGTCCTAGAGATATCAGGTTTGTTTTAGAGTACTCCAATTAACAGCCCCCATTACCACTAAAAGGAATGGAGTCATTAGCACTTATGGTTTTTAAATGGCACCCAGAATTATGTTGCACGAAGCACAATTTCACATAATTCTGGGTTCATTTGTGTGAAAACAAGGTCCAATCAGGCTGAAACGTTACAAGAAGGTAGAATCTATTGAGTTGTAAGTGATCTGAACGTTTCATGATGATCGCACATTCCTATAGGGGGTCAAACCATGTCCCAAAGGTCACCGGGCCTGGTGTCACTTTAAAGAAGTAGTCCAGTTACACCTTTGTGGGCTTATAACTTGGCTTCTGAATGTCCTAGAGAGATCAGGTTTGTTTTAGTGTACTCCAATCAACAGCCCCTACAACCACAAAAAGGAATGGAGTCATTAGCACTTATGGTTTGTAAATGGCACCCAGAATTATGTTGCACGAAGCACAATTTCACATCATTCTGGGTCCATTTGTGTGAAAACAAGGTCCAATCAGGCTGAAACGTTACAAGAAGGTAGAATCTATTGAGTTGTAAGTGATCTGAACGTTTCATGATGATCGCACATTCCTATAGGGGGTCAAACCATGTCCCAAAGGTCACCGGGCCTGGTGTCACTTTAAAGAAGTAGTCCAGTTACACCTTTGTGGGCTTATAACTTGGCTTCTGAATATCCTAGAGAGGTCAGGTTTGTTTTAGAGTACTCCAATTAACTGCCCCCGTTACCACTAAAAGGAATGGAGTCATTAGCACTTCTGGTTTGTAAATGGCACCCAGAATTATGTTGCACGAAGCACAATTTCACATCATTCTGGGTTCATTTGTGTGAAAACAAGGTCCAATCAGGCTGAAACGTTACAAGAAGGTAGAATCTATTGAGTTGTAAGTGATCTGAACATATCATGATGATCGCACATTCCTATAGGGGGTAAAACCATGTCCCAAAGGTCACCGGGCCTGGTGTCACTTTAAAGAAGTAGTCCAGTTACACATTTGTGGGCTTATAACTTGGCTTCTGAATGTCCTAGAGAGATCAGGTTTGTTTTAGAGTACTCCAATTAACAGCCCCCATTACCACTAAAAGGAATGGAGTCATTAGCACTTATGGTTTTTAAATGGCACCCAGAATTATGTTGCACGAAGCACAATTTCACATCATTCTGGGTTCATTTGTGTGAAAACAAGGTCCAATCAGGCTGAAACGTTACAAGAAGGTAGAATCTATTGAGTTGTAAGTGATCTGAACGTTTCATGATGATCGCACATTCCTATAGGGGGTAAAACCATGTCCCAAAGGTCACCGGGCCTGGTGTCACTTTAAAGAAGTAGTCCAGTTACACATTTGTGGGCTTATAACTTGGCTTCTGAATGTCCTAGAGAGGTCAGGTTTGTTTTAGTGTACTCCAATCAACAGCCCCTACAACCAGAAAAAGGAATGGAGTCATTAGCACTTATGGTTTGTAAATGGCACCCAGAATTATGTTGCACGAAGCACAATTTCACATCATTCTGGGCCCATTTGTGTGAAAACAAGGTCCAATCAGGCTGAAACGTTACAAGAAGGTAGAATCTATTGAGTTGTAAGTGATCTGAACGTTTCATGATGATCGCACATTCCTATAGGGGGTCAAACCATGTCCCAAAGGTCACCGGGCCTGGTGTCACTTTAAAGAAGTAGTCCAGTTACACCTTTGTGGGCTTATAACTTGGCTTCTGAATGTCCTAGAGAGATCAGGTTTGTTTTAGTGTACTCCAATCAACAGCCCCTACAACCACAAAAAGGAATGGAGTCATTAGCACTTATGGTTTGTAAATGGCACCCAGAATTATGTTGCACGAAGCACAATTTCACATCATTCTGGGTCCATTTGTGTGAAAACAAGGTCCAATCAGGCTGAAACGTTACAAGAAGGTAGAATCTATTGAGTTGTAAGTGATCTGAATGTTTCATGATGATCGCACATTCCTATAGGGAGTCAAACCATGTCCCAAAGGTCACCGGGCCTGGTGTCACTTTAAAGAAGTAGTCCAGTTACACCTTTGTGGGCTTATAACTTGGCATCTGAATATCCTAGAGAGGTCAGGTTTGTTTTAGAGTACTCCAATTAACTGCCCCCGTTACCACTAAAAGGAATGGAGTCATTAGCACTTCTGGTTTGTAAATGGCACCCAGAATTATGTTGCACGAAGCACAATTTCACATCATTCTGGGTTCATTTGTGTGAAAACAAGGTCCAATCAGGCTGAAACGTTACAGGAAGGTAGAATCTATTGAGTTGTAAGTGATCTGAGCATATCATGATGATCGCACATTCCTATAGGGGGTAAAACCATGTCCCAAAGGTCACCGGGCCTGGTGTCACTTTAAAGAAGTAGTCCAGTTACACATTTGTGGGCTTATAACTTGGCTTCTGAATGTCCTAGAGAGATCAGGTTTGTTTTAGAGTACTCCAATTAACAGCCCCCATTACCACTAAAAGGAATGGAGTCATTAGCACTTATGGTTTTTAAATGGCACCCAGAATGATGTTGCACGAAGCACAATTTCACATCATTCTGGGTTCATTTGTGTGAAAACAAGGTCCAATCAGGCTGAAACGTTACAGGAAGGTAGAATCTATTGAGTTGTAAGTGATCTGAACGTTTCATGGTGATCGCACATTCCTATAGGGGGTAAAACCATGTCCCAAAGGTCACCGGGCCTGTTGTCACTTTAAAGAAGTAGTCCAGTTACACATTTGTGGGCTTATAACTTGGCTTCTGAATGTCCTAGAGAGGTCAGGTTTGTTTTAGTGTACTCCAATCAACAGCCCCTACAACCACAAAAAGGAATGGAGTCATTAGCACTTATGGTTTGTAAATGGCACCCATAATTATGTTGCACGAAGCACAATTTCACATCATTCTGGGTTCATTTGTGTGAAAACAAGGTCCAATCAGGCTGAAACGTTACAAGAAGGTAGAATCTATTGAGCTGTAAGTGATCTGAACGTTTCAAGATGATCGCACTTTCCTAAGGGGGTCATACAATGTCCCAAAGGTCACCGGATCGTGTGTCAATTTAAAGAAGTAGTCCAGTTACACCTTTGTGGGCTTATAACTTGGCTTCTGAATGTCCTAGAGAGATCAGGTTTGTTTTAGTGTACTCCAATCAACAGCCCCTACAACCACAAAAAGGAATGGAGTCATTAGCACTTATGGTTTGTAAATGGTACCCAGAATTATGTTGCACGAAGCACAATTTCTCATCATTCTGGGTCCATTTGTGTGAAAACAAGGTCCAATCAGGCTGAAACGTTACAAGAAGGTAGAATCTATTGAGTTGTAAGTGATCTGAACGTTTCATGATGATCGCACATTCCTAGAGGGGGTCAAACCATGTCCCAAAGGTCACCGGGCCTGGTGTCACTTTAAAGAAGTAGTCCAGTTACACCTTTGTGGGCTTATAACTTGGCTTCTGAATATCCTAGAGAGGTCAGGTTTGTTTTAGAGTACTCCAATTAACAGCCCCTGTTACCACTAAAAGGAATGGAGTCATTAGCACTTATGGTTTTTAAATGGCACCCAGAATTATGTTGCACGAAGCACAATTTCACATCATTCTGGGTTCATTTTTGTGAAAACAAGGTCCAATCAGGCTGAAACGTTACAAGAAGGTAGAATCTATTGAGTTGTAAGTAATCTGAACGTTTCATGATGATCGCACATTCCTATAGGGGGTAAAACCATGTCCCAAAGCTCACCGGATCTGGTGTCAATTTAAAGAAGTAGTCCAGTTACACATTTGTGGGCTTATAACTTGGCTTCTGAATGTCCTAGAGAGATCAGGTTTATTTTAGAGTACTCCAATTAACAGCCCCCATTACCACTAAAAGGAATGGAGTCATTAGCACTTATGGTTTTTAAATGGCACCCAGAATTATGTTGCACGAAGCACAATTTCACATCATTCTGGGTTCATTTGTGTGAAAACAAGGTCCTATCAGGCTGAAACGTTACAAGAAGGTAGAATCTATTGAGTTGTAATTGATCTGAACGTTTCATGATGATCGCACATTCCTATAGGGAGTAAAAACCATGTCCCAAAGGTCACCGGGCCTAGTGTCACTTTAAAGAAGTAGTCCAGTTACACATTTGTGGGCTTATAACTTGGCTTCTGAATGTCCTAGAGAGATCAGTTTTGTTTTAATGTACTCCAATCAACAGCCCCTACAACCACAAAAAGGAATAGAGTCATTAGCACTTATGGTTTGTAAATGGCACCCAGAATTATGTTGCATGAAGCACAATTTCACATCATTCTGGGTTCATTTGTGTGAAAACAAGATCCAATCAGGCTGAAACGTTACAGGAATGTAGAATCTATTGAGTTGTAAGTGAGCAGAACGTTTCATGATGATAGCACTTTCCTAAGGGGGTCAAACCATGTCCCAAAGGTCACCGGATCTGGTGTCAATTTAAAGAAGTAGTCCAGTTACACATTTGTGGGCTCATAACTTGGCTTCTGAATGTCCTAGAGAGATCAGGTTTGTTTTAATGTACTCCAACCAACAGCCCCTACAACCACAAAAAGGAATGGAGTCTTTAGCACTTATGGTTTGTAAATGGCACCCAGAATTATGTTGCACGAAGCACAATTTCACATCATTCTGGGTTCATTTGTGTGAAAACAAGGTCCAATCAGGCTGAAACGTTACAAGAAGGTAGAATCTATTGAGTTGTAAGTGATCTGAACGTTTCATGATGATCGCACATTCCTATAGGGGGTCAAACCATGTCCCAAAGGTCACCGGGCCTGGTGTCACTTTAAAGAAGTAGTCCAGTTACACTTTTGTGGGCTTATAACGTTTCTTCTGAATGTCCTAGAGAGGTCAGGTTTGATTTAGAGTACTCCAATCAACAGCCCCAATTACCTCAAAAAGGAATGGAGTCATTAGCACTTATGGTTTTTAAACGGCACCCAGAATTATGTTGCACAAAGCACAATTTCACATCATTCTGGGTCCATTTATGTGAAAACAAGGTCCAATCAAGCTGAAACGTCACAGAAAAGTAGAATCTATTTAGTTGTAAGTGATCTGAACGTTTCATGATGATAGCACTTTCCTAAGGGGGTCAAACCATGTCCCAAAGGTCACCGGGCCTGGTGTCACTTTAAAGAAGTAGTCCAGTTACACATTTGTGGGCTTATAACTTGGCTTTTGAATATCCTAGAGAGGCCAAGTTTGTTTTAGAGTACTCCAATTAACAGCCCCAATTACCCCAAAAAGGAATGGAGTCATTAGCACTTATGGTTTGTAAATGGCACCCAGAATTATGTTGCACGAAGCACAATTTCACATCATTCTGGGTCCATTTGTGTGAAAACAAGGTCCAATCAGGCTGAAACGTTACAAGAAGGTAGAATCTATTGAGTTGTAAGTGATCTGAACGTTTCATGATGATCGCACATTCCTATAGGGGGGTCAAACCATGTCCCAAAGGTCACCGGGCCTGGTGTCACTTTAAAGAAGTAGTCCAGTTACACTTTTGTGGGCTTATAACGTTTCTTCTGAATGTCCTAGAGAGGTCAGGTTTGATTTAGGGTACTCCAATTAACAGCCGCTACAACCCCAAAAAGGAATGGAGTCATTAGCACTTATGGTTTGTAAATGGCACCCAGAATTATGTTGCACGAAGCACAATTTCACATCATTTTGGGTCCATTTATGTGAAAACAAGGTCCAATCAGGCTGAAACGTCACAGAAAAGTAGAATCTATTTAGTTGTAAGTGATCTGAACGTTTCATGATGATAGCACTTTCCTAAGGGGGTCAAACCATGTCCCAAAGGTCACCGGGCCTGGTGTCACTTTAAAGAAGTAGTCCAGTTACACCTTTGTGGGCTTATAACTTGGCTTTTGAATATCCTAGAGAGGTCAAGTTTGTTTTAGAGTACTCCAATTAACAGCCCCAATTACCCCAAAAAGGAATGGAGTCATTAGCACTTATGGTTTGTAAATGGCACCCAGAATTATGTTGCACGAAGCACAATTTCACATCATTCTGGGTCCATTTGTGTGAAAACAAGGTCCAATCAGGCTGAAACGTTACAAGAAGGTAGAATCTATTGAGTTGTAAGTGATCTGAACGTTTCATGATGATCGCACATTCCTATAGGGGGTCAAACCATGTCCCAAAGGTCACCGGGCCTGGTGTCACTTTAAAGAAGTAGTCCAGTTACACTTTTGTGGGCTTATAACGTTTCTTCTGAATGTCCTAGAGAGGTCAGGTTTGATTTAGGGTACTCCAATTAACAGCCGCTACAACCCCAAAAAGGAATGGAGTCATTAGCACTTATGGTTTTTAAACGGCACCCAGAATTATGTTGCACAAAGCACAATTTCACATCATTCTGCGTCCATTTATGTGAAAACAAGGTCCAATCAGGCTGAAACGTCACAGAAAAGTAGAATCTATTGAGTTGTAAGTGATCTTAAGGTTTCATGATGATAGCACTTTCCTACGGGGGTCAAACCATGTCCCAAAGGTCACCGGATCTGGTGTAAATTTAAAGAAGTAGTCCAGTTACACATTTGTGGGCTTATAACTTGGCTTCTGAATGTCCTAGAGAGATCAGGTTTGTTTTAGTGTACTCCAATCAACAGCCCCTACAACCACAAAAAGGAATGGAGTCATTAGCACTTTTGGTTTGTAAATGGCACCCAGAATTATGTTGCACGAAGCACAATTTCACATCATTCTGGGTCCATTTGTGTGAAAACAAGGTCCAATCAGGCTGAAACATTACAAGAAGGTAGAATCTATTGAGTTGTAAGTGATCTGAAAGTTTCATGATGATCGCACATTCCTATAGGGGTCAAACCATGTCCCAAAGGTCACCGGGCCTGGTGTCACTTTAAAGAAGTAGTCCAGTTACACTTTTGTGGGCTTATAACGTTTCTTCTGAATGTCCTAGAGAGGTCAGGTTTGATTTAGAGTACTCCAATCAACAGCCCCAATTACCTCAAAAAGGAATGGAGTCATTAGCACTTATGGTTTTTAAACGGCACCCAGAATTATGTTGCACAAAGCACAATTTCACATCATTCTGGGTCCATTTATGTGAAAACAAGGTCCAATCAGGCTGAAACGTCACAGAAAAGTAGAATCTATTTAGTTGTAAGTGATCTGAACGTTTCATGATGATAGCGCTTTCCTAAGGGGGTCAAACCATGTCCCAAAGGTCACCGGGCCTGGTGTCACTTTAAAGAAGTAGTCCAGTTACACCTTTGTGGGCTTATAACTTGGCTTTTGAATATCCTAGAGAGGTCAAGTTTGTTTTAGAGTACTCCAATTAACAGCCCCAATTACCCCAAAAAGGAATGGAGTCATTAGCACTTATGGTTTGTAAATGGCACCCAGAATTATGTTGCACGAAGCACAATTTCACATCATTCTGGGTCCATTTGTGTGAAAACAAGGTCCAATCAGGCTGAAACGTTACAAGAAGGTAGAATCTATTGAGTTGAAAGTGATCTGAACGTTTCATGATGATCGCACATTCCTATAGGGGGTCAAACCATGTCCCAAAGGTCACCGGGCCTGGTGTCACTTTAAAGAAGTAGTCCAGTTACACTTTTGTGGGCTTATAACGTTTCATCTGAATGTCCTAGAGAGGTCAGGTTTGATTTAGAGTACTCCAATTAACAGCCCCTACAACCCCAAAAAGGAATGGAGTCATTAGCACTTATTGTTTTTAAACAGCACCCAGAATTATGTTTCACAAAGCACAATTTCACATCATTCTGCGTCCATTTATGTGAAAACAAGGTCCAATCAGGCTGAAACGTCACAGAAAAGTAGAATCTATTGAGTTGTAAGTGATCTGAAGGTTTCATGATGATAGCACTTTCCTACGGGGGTCAAACCATGTCCCAAAGGTCACCGGATCTGGTGTCAATTTAAAGAAGTAGTCCAGTTACACATTTGTGGGCTTATAACTTGGCTTCTGAATGTCCTAGAGAGATCAGGTTTGTTTTAGTGTACTCCAATCAACAGCCCCTACAACCACAAAAAGGAATGGAGTCATTAGCACTTTTGGTTTGTAAATGGCACCCAGAATTATGTTGCACGAAGCACAATTTCACATCATTCTGGGTCCATTTGTGTGAAAACAAGGTCCAATCAGGCTGAAACATTACAAGAAGGTAGAATCTATTGAGTTGTAAGTGATTTGAACGTTTCATGATGATCGCACATTCCTATAGGGGTCAAACCATGTCCCAAAGGTCACCGGGCCTGGTGTCACTTTAAAGAAGTAGTCCAGTTACACTTTTGTGGGCTTATAACGTTTCTTCTGAATGTCCTAGAGAGGTCAGGTTTGATTTAGAGTACTCCAATCAACAGCCCCAATTACCTCAAAAAGGAATGGAGTCATTAGCACTTATGGTTTTTAAACGGCACCCAGAATTATGTTGCACAAAGCACAATTTCACATCATTCTGGGTCCATTTGTGTGAAAACAAGGTCCAATCAGGCTGAAACGTTACAAGAAGGTAGAATCTATTGAGTTGTAAGTGATCTGAACGTTTCATGATGATCGCACATTCCTATAGGTGGTCAAACCATGTCCCAAAGGTCACCGGGCCTGGTGTCATTTTAAAGAAGTAGTCCAGTTACACTTTTGTGGGCTTATAACGTTTCATCTGAATGTCCTAGAGAGGTCAGGTTTGATTTAGAGTACTCCAATTAACAGCCCCTACAACCCCAAAAAGGAATGGAGTCATTAGCACTTATGGTTTTTAAACGGCACCCAGAATTATGTTTCACAAAGCACAATTTCACATCATTCTGCGTCCATTTATGTGAAAACAAGGTCCAATCAGGCTGAAACGTCACAGAAAAGAAGAATCTATTGAGTTGTAAGTGATCTGAAGGTTTCATGATGATAGCACTTTCCTACGGGGGTCAAACCATGTCCCAAAGGTCACCGGATCTGGTGTCAATTTAAAGAAGTAGTCCAGTTACACACTTGTGGGCTTATAACTTGGCTTCTGAATGTCCTAGAGAGATCAGGTTTGTTTTAGTGTACTCCAATCAACAGCCCCTACAACCACAAAAAGGAATGGAGTCATTAGCACTTTTGGTTTGTAAATGGCACCCAGAATTATGTTGCACGAAGCACAATTTCACATCATTCTGGGTCCATTTGTGTGAAAACAAGGTCCAATCAGGCTGAAACATTACAAGAAGGTAGAATCTATTGAGTTGTAAGTGATTTGAACGTTTCATGATGATCGCACATTCCTATAGGGGTCAAACCATGTCCCAAAGGTCACCGGGCCTGGTGTCACTTTAAAGAAGTAGTCCAGTTACACTTTTGTGGGCTTATAACGTTTCTTCTGAATGTCCTAGAGAGGTCAGGTTTGATTTAGAGTACTCCAATTAACAGCCCCTACAACCCCAAAAAGGAATGGAGTCATTAGCACTTATGGTTTTTAAACGGCACCCAGAATTATGTTGCACAAAGCACAATTTCACATCATTCTGGGTCCATTTATGTGAAAACAAGGTCCAATCAGGCTGAAACGTCACAGAAAAGTAGAATCTATTGAGTTGTAAGTGATCTGAACGTTTCATGATGATAGCACTTTCCTACGGGGGTCAAACCATGTCCAAAAGGTCACCGGATCTGGTGTAAATTTAAAGAAGTAGTCCAGTTACACATTTGTGGGCTTATAACTTGGCTTCTGAATGTCCTAGAGAGATCAGGTTTGTTTTAGTGTACTCCAATCAACAGCCCCTACAACCACAAAAAGGAATGGAGTCATTAGCACTTATGGTTTTTAAATGGCACCCAGAATTATGTTGCACAAAGCACAATTTCACATCATTCTGGGTCCATTTGTGTGAAAACAAGGTCCAATCAATCTGAAACGTTACAGGAAGGTAGAATCTGTTGAGTTGTAAGTGATCTGAACGTTTCATGATGATAGCACTTTCCTAAGGGGGTAAAACCATGTCCCAAAGGTCACCGGGCCAGGTGTCACTTTAAAGATGTAGTCCAGTTACACCTTTGTTGGCTTATAACTTGGCTTCTGAATGTCCTAGAGAGGTTAGGTTTGTTTTAGTGTACTCCAATCAAAAGCCCTTACAACCACAAAAAGGAATGGAGTCATTAGCACTTATGGTTTGTAAATGGCACCCAGAATTATGTTGCACGAAGCACAATTTCACATCATTCTGGGTTCATTTGTGTGAAAACAAGGTCCTATCAGGCTGAAACATTACAAGAAGGTAGAATCTATTGAGTTGTAAGTGAGCTGAACGTTTCATGATGATAGCACTTTCCTAAGGGGGTCAAACCATGTCCCAAAGGTCACCGGATCTGGTGTCAATTTAAAGGAGTAGTCCAGTTACACATTTGTGGGCTTATAACTTGGCTTCTGAATGTCCTAGAGAGATCAGGTTTGTTTTAATGTACTCCAACCAACAGCCCCTACAACCACAAAAAGGAATGGAGTCATTAGCACTTATGGTTTGTAAATGGCACCCAGAATTATGTTGCACGAAGCACAATTTCACATCATTCTGGGTCCATTTGTGTGAAAACAAGGTCCAATCAGGCTGAAACGTTACAAGAAGGTAGAATCTATTGAGTTGTAAGTGATCTGAACGTTTCATGATGATCGCACATTCCTATAGGGGGTCAAACCATGTCCCAAAGGTCACCGGGCCTGGTGTCACTTTAAAGAAGTAGTCCAGTTACACTTTTGTGGGCTTATAACGTTTCTTCTGAATGTCCTAGAGAGGTCAGGTTTGATTTAGAGTACTCCAATCAACAGCCCCAATTACCCCAAAAAGGAATGGAGTGATTAGCACTTATGGTTTTTAAACGGCACCCAGAATTATGTTGCACAAAGCACAATTTCACATCATTCTGGGTCCATTTATGTGAAAACAAGGTCCAATGAGGCTGAAACGTCACAGAAAAGTAGAATCTATTGAGTTGTAAGTGATCTGAACGTTTCATGATGATAGCACTTTCCTAAGGGGGTCAAACCATGTCCCAAAGGTCACCGGGCCTGGTGTCACTTTAAAGAAGTAGTCCAGTTACACATTTGTGGGCTTATAACTTGGCTTTTGAATATCCTAGAGAGGTCAAGTTTGTTTTAGAGTACTCCAATTGACAGCCCCAATTACCCCAAAAAGGAATGGAGTCATTAGCACTTATGGTTTGTAAACGGCACCCAGAATTATGTTGCACAAAGCACAATTTCACATCATTCTGGGTCCATGTATGTGAAAACAAGGTCCAATCAGGCTGAAACGTCACAGAAAAGTAGAATCTATTGAGTTGTAAGTGATCTGAAGGTTTCATGATGATAGCACTTTCCTAAGGGGGTCAAACCATGTCCCAAAGGTCACCGGATCTGGTGTAAATTTAAAGAAGTAGTCCAGTTACACATTTGTGGGCTTATAACTTGGCTTCTGAATGTCCTAGAGAGATCAGGTTTGTTTTAGTGTACTCCAATCAACAGCCCCTACAACCACAAAAAGGAATGGAGTCATTAGCACTTATGGTTTGTAAATGGCACCCAGAATTATGTTGCACGAAGCACAATTTCACATCACTCTGGGTCCATTTGTGTGAAAACAAGGTCCAATCAGGCTGAAACATTACAAGAAGGTAGAATCTATTGAGTTGTAAGTGATCTGAACGTTTCATGATGATCGCACATTCCTATAGGGGTCAAACCATGTCCCAAAGTTCACCGGGCCTGGTGTCACTTTAAACAAGTAGTCCAGTTACACTTTTGTGGGCTTATAACGTTTCTTCTGAATGTCCTAGAGAGGTCAGGTTTGATTTAGAGTACTCCAATTAACAGCCCCTACAACCCCAAAAAGGAATGGAGTCTTTAGCACTTATGGTTTTTAAACGGCACCCAGAATTATGTTGCACAAAGCACAATTTCACATCATTCTGGGTCCATGTATGTGAAAACAAGGTCCAATCAGGCTGAAACGTCACAGAAAAGTAGAATCTATTGAGTTGTAAGTGATCTGAAGGTCTCATGATGATAGCACTTTCCTAAGGGGGTCAAACCATGTCCCAAAGGTCACCGGATCTGGTGTAAATTTAAAGAAGTAGTCCAGTTACACATTTGTGGGCTTATAACTTGGCTTCTGAATGTCCTAGAGAGATCAGGTTTGTTTTAGTGTACTCCAATCAACAGCCCCTACAACCACAAAAAGGAATGGAGTCATTAGCACTTATGGTTTGTAAATGGCACCCAGAATTATGTTGCACGAAGCACAATTTCACATCACTCTGGGTCCATTTGTGTGAAAACAAGGTCCAATCAGGCTGAAACATTACAAGAAGGTAGAATCTATTGAGTTGTAAGTGATCTGAACGTTTCATGATGATCGCACATTCCTATAGGGGTCAAACCATGTCCCAAAGTTCACCGGGCCTGGTGTCACTTTAAAGAAGTAGTCCAGTTACACTTTTGTGGGCTTATAACGTTTCTTCTGAATGTCCTAGAGAGGTCAGGTTTGATTTAGAGTACTCCAATTAACAGCCCCTACAACCCCAAAAAGGAATGGAGTCTTTAGCACTTATGGTTTTTAAACGGCACCCAGAATTATGTTGCACAAAGCACAATTTCACATCATTCTGGGTCCATTTATGTGAAAACAAGGTCCAATCAGGCTGAAACGTCACAGAAAAGTAGAATCTATTGAGTTTTAAGTGATCTGAACGTTTCATGATGATAGCACTTTCCTACGTGGGTCAAACCATGTCCCAAAGGTCACCGGATCTGGTGTAAATTTAAAGAAGTAGTCCAGTTACACATTCGTGGGCTTATAACTTGGCTTCTGAATGTCCTAGAGAGATCAGGTTTGTTTTAGTGTACTCCAATCAACAGCCCCTACAACCACAAAAAGGAATGGAGTCATTAGCACTTATGGTTTTTAAATGGCACCCAGAATTATGTTGCACGAAGCACAATTTCACATCATTCTGGGTTCATTTGTGTGAAAACAAGATCCAATCAGGCTGAAACGTTACAGGAAGGTAGAATCTATTGAGTAGTAAGTGATCTGAACGTTTCATGATGATAGCACTTTCCTAAGGGGGTCAAACCATGTCCCAAAGGTCACCGGATCTGGTGTCAATTTAAAGAAGTAGTCCAGTTACACGTTTGTGGGCTTATAACTTGGCTTCTGAATGTCCTAGAGAGATCAGGTTTGTTTTAATGTACTCCAACCAACAGCCCCTACAACCACAAAAAGGAATGGAGTCATTAGCACTTATGGTTTGTAAATGGCACCCAGAATTATGTTGCACGAAGCACAATTTCACATCATTCTGGGTCCATTTGTGTGAAAACAAGGTCCAATCAGGCTGAAACGTTACAAGAAGGTAGAATCTATTGAGTTGTAAGTGATCTGAACGTTTCTTGATGATCGCACATTCCTATAGGGGGTCAAACCATGTCCCAAAGGTCACCGGGCCTGGTGTCACTTTAAAGAAGTAGTCCAGTTACACTTTTGTGGGCTTATAACGTTTCTTCTGAATGTCCTAGAGAGGTCAGGTTTGATTTAGAGTACTCCAATCAACAGCCCCAATTACCCCAAAAAGGAATGGAGTCATTAGCACTTATGGTTTTTAAACGGCACCCAGAATTATGTTGCACAAAGCACAATTTCACATCATTCTGGGTCCATTTATGTGAAAACAAGGTCCAATGAGGCTGAAACGTCACAGAAAAGTAGAATCTATTGAGTTGTAAGTGATCTGAACGTTTCATGATGATAGCACTTTCCTAAGGGGGTCAAACCATGTCCCAAAGGTCACCGGGCCTGGTGTCACTTTAAAGAAGTAGTCCAGTTACACATTTGTGGGCTTATAACTTGGCTTTTGAATATCCTAGAGAGGTCAAGTTTGTTTTAGAGTACTCCAATTAACAGCCCCAATTACCCCAAAAAGGAATGGAGTCATTAGCACTTATGGTTTGTAAACGGCACCCAGAATTATGTTGCACAAAGCACAATTTCACATCATTCTGGGTCCATGTATGTGAAAACAAGGTCCAATCAGGCTGAAACGTCACAGAAAAGTAGAATCTATTGAGTTGTAAGTGATCTGAAGGTTTCATGATGATAGCACTTTCCTACGGGGGTCAAACCATGTCCCAAAGGTCACCGGATCTGGTGTAAATTTAAAGAAGTAGTCCAGTTACACATTTGTGGGCTTATAACTTGGCTTCTGAATGTCCTAGAGAGATCAGGTTTGTTTTAATGTACTCCAATCAACAGCCCCTACAACCACAAAAAGGAATGGAGTCATAAGCACTTATGGTTTGTAAATGGCACCCAGAATTATGTTGCACGAAGCACAATTTCACATCATTCTGGGTCCATTTGTGTGAAAACAAGGTCCAATCAATCTGAAACGTTACAGGAAGGTAGAATCTGTTGAGTTGTAAGTGATCTGAACGTTTCATGATGATAGCACTTTCCTAAGGGGGTCAAACCATGTCCCAAAGGTCACCAGATCTGGTGTCAATTTAAAGAAGTAGTCCAGTTACACCTTTGTGGGCTTATAACGTGGCTTCTGAATGTCCTAGAGAGATCAGGTTTGTTTTATTATACTCCAATCAACAGCCCCTACAACCACAAAAAGGAATGGAGTCATTAGCACTTATGGTTTGTAAATGGCACCCAGAATTATGTTGCACGAAGCACAATTTCACATCATTCTGGGTCCATTTGTGTGAAAACAAGGTCCAATCAGGCTGAAACGCTACAAGAAGGTAGAATCTATTGAGTTGTAAGTGATCTGAACGTTTCAAGATGATTGCACATTCCTATAGGGGGTAAAACCATGTCCCAAAGGTCACCGGGCCTGGTGTCACTTTAAAGATGTAGTCCAGTTACACCTTTGTGGGCTTATAACTTGGCTTCTGAATGTCCTAGAGAGGTTAGGTTTGTTTTAGTGTACTCCAATCAAAAGCCCTTACAACCACAAAAAGGAATGGAGTCATTAGCACTTATGGTTTGTAAATGGCACCCAGAATTATGTTGCACGAAGCACAATTTCACATCATTCTGGGTCCATTTGTGTGAAAACAAGGTCCAATCAGGCTGAAACGCTACAAGAAGGTAGAATCTATTGAGTTGTAAGTGATCTGAACGTTTCAAGATGATTGCACATTCCTATAGGGGGTAAAACCATGTCCCAAAGGTCACCGGGCCTGGTGTCACTTTAAAGATGTAGTCCAGTTACACCTTTGTGGGCTTATAACTTGGCTTCTGAATGTCCTAGAGAGGTTAGGTTTGTTTTAGTGTACTCCAATCAAAAGCCCTTACAACCACAAAAAGGAATGGAGTCATTAGCACTTATGGTTTGTAAATGGCACCCAGAATTATGTTGCACGAAGCACTATTTCACATCATTCTGGGTCCATTTGTGTGAAAACAAGGTCCAATCAGGCTGAAATGTTACAGGAAGGTAGAATCTATTGAGTTGTAAGTGATCTGAACGTTTCATGATGATAGCACTTTCCTAAGGGGGTCAAACCATGTCCCAAAGGCCACCGGATCTGGTGTCAATTTAAAGAAGTAGTCCAGTTACTCATTTGTGGGCTTATAACGTGGCTTCTGAATGTCTTAGAGAGATCAGGTTTGTTTTATTATACTCCAATCAACAGCCCCTATAACCACAAAAAGGAATGGAGTCATTAGCACTTATGGTTTGTAAATAGCACCCAGAATTATGTTGCACGAAGCACAATTTCACATCATTCTGGGTTCATTTGTGTGAAAACAAGGTCCAATCAGGCTGAAACGTTACAGGAAGGTAGAATCTATTGAGTTGTAAGTGATCTGAACGTTTCATGATGATAGCACTTTCCTAAGGGGGTCAAACCATGTCCCAAAGGTCACCGGATCTGGTGTCAATTTAAAGAAGTAGTCCAGTTACACATTTGTGGGCTTATAACTTGGCTTCTGAATGTCCTAGAGAGATCAGGTTTGTTTTAGTGTACTCCAATCAACAGCCCCTACAACCACAAAAAGGAATGGAGTCATTAGCACTTATGGTTTGTAAATGGCACCCAGAATTATGTTGCACGAAGCACTATTTCACATCATTCTGGGTCCATTTGTGTGAAAACAAGGTCCAATCAGGCTGAAATGTTACAGGAAGGAAGAATCTATTGAGTTGTAAGTGATCTGAACGTTTCATGATGATAGCACTTTCCTAAGGGGGTCAAACCATGTCCCAAAGGCCACCGGATCTGGTGTCATTTTAAAGAAGTTGTCCAGTTACACATTTGTGGGCTTATAACTTGGCTTCTGAATGTCCTGGAGCGATCAGGTTTGTTTTAGTGTACTCCAATCAACAGCCCCTACAACCACAAAAAGGAATGGAGTCATTAGCACTTATGGTTTGTAAATGGCACCCAGAATTATGTTGCATGAAGCACAATTTCACATCATTCTGGGTTCATTTGTGTGAAAACAAGGTCCAATCAGGCTGAAACGTTACAGGAATGTAGAATCTATTGAGTTGTAAGTGAGCTGAACGTTTCATGATGATAGCACTTTCCTAAGGGGGTCAAACCATGTCCCAAAGGTCACCGGATCTGGTGTCAATTTAAAGGAGTAGTCCAGTTACACATTTGTGGGCTTATAACTTGGCTTCTTAATGTCCTAGAGAGATCAGGTTTGTTTTAATGTACTCCAACCAACAGCCCCTACAACCACAAAAAGGAATGGAGTCATTAGCACTTATGGTTTGTAAATGGCACCCAGAATTATGTTGCACGAAGCACAATTTCACATCATTCTGGGTCCATTTGTGTGAAAACAAGGTCCAATCAGGCTGAAACGTTACAAGAAGGTAGAATCTATTGAGTTGTAAGTGATCTGAACGTTTCATGATGATCGCACATTCCTATAGGGGGTCAAACCATGTCCCAAAGGTCACCAGGCCTGGTGTCACTTTAAAGAAGTAGTCCAGTTACACTTTTGTGGGCTTATAACGTTTCTTCTGAATGTCCTAGAGAGGTCAGGTTTGATTTAGAGTACTCCAATTAACAGCCCCTACAACCCCAAAAAGGAATGGAGTCTTTAGCACTTATGGTTTTTAAACGGCACCCAGAATTATGTTGCACAAAGCACAATTTAACATCATTCTGGGTCCATTTATGTGAAAACAAGGTCCAATCAGGCTGAAACGTCACAGAAAAGTAGAATCTATTGAGTTTTAAGTGATCTGAACGTTTCATGATGATAGCACTTTCCTACGGGGGTCAAACCATGTCCCAAAGGTCACCGGATCTGGTGTAAATTTAAAGAAGTAGTCCAGTTACACATTCGTGGGCTTATAACTTGGCTTCTGAATGTCCTAGAGAGATCAGGTTTGTTTTGGTGTACTCCAATCAACAGCCCCTACAACCACAAAAAGGAATGGAGTCATTAGCACTTATGGTTTTTAAATGGCACCCAGAATTATGTTGCACGAAGCACAATTTCACATCATTCTGGGTTCATTTGTGTGAAAACAAGATCCAATCAGGCTGAAACGTTACAGGAAGGTAGAATCTATTGAGTAGTAAGTGATCTGAACGTTTCATGATGATAGCACTTTCCTAAGGGGGTCAAACCATGTCCCAAAGGTCACCGGATCTGGTGTCAATTTAAAGAAGTAGTCCAGTTACACATTTGTGGGCTTATAACTTGGCTTCTGAATGTCCTAGAGAGATCAGGTTTGTTTTAATGTACTCCAATCAACAGCCCCTACAACCACAAAAAGGAATGGAGTCATTAGCACTTATGGTTTGTAAATGGCACCCAGAATTATGTTGCACGAAGCACAATTTCACATCATTCTGGGTCCATTTGTGTGAAAACAAGGTCCAATCAATCTGAAAGGTTACAGGAAGGTAGAATCTGTTGAGTTGTAAGTGATCTGAACGTTTCATGATGATAGCACTTTCCTAAGGGGGTCAAACCATGTCCCAAAGGTCACCGGATCTGGTGTCAATTTAAAGAAGTAGTCCAGTTACACATTTGTGGGCTTATAACTTGGCTTCTGAATGTCCTAGAGAGATCAGGTTTGTTTTAGTGTACTCCAATCAACAGCCCCTACAACCACAAAAAGGAATGGAGTCATTAGCACTTATGGTTTTTAAATGGCACCCAGAATTATGTTGCACGAAGCACAATTTCACATCATTCTGGGTTCATTTGTGTGAAAACAAGATCCAATCAGGCTGAAACGTTACAGGAAGGTAGAATCTATTGAGTAGTAAGTGATCTGAACGTTTCATGATGATAGCACTTTCCTAAGGGGGTCAAACCATGTCCCAAAGGTCACCGGATCTGGTGTCAATTTAAAGAAGTAGT
This sequence comes from Nothobranchius furzeri, assembly GCF_043380555.1. Lineage (NCBI taxonomy): Eukaryota > Metazoa > Chordata > Actinopteri > Cyprinodontiformes > Nothobranchiidae > Nothobranchius > Nothobranchius furzeri. The sequence goes on along the minus strand of NC_091744.1, from coordinate 30,087,235 downwards.
CCAGTTACACATTTGTGGGCTTATAACTTGGCTTCTGAATGTCCTAGAGAGATCAGGTTTGTTTTAATGTACTCCAATCAACAGCCCCTACAACCACAAAAAGGAATGGAGTCATAAGCACTTATGGTTTGTAAATGGCACCCAGAATTATGTTGCACGAAGCACAATTTCACATCATTCTGGGTCCATTTGTGTGAAAACAAGGTCCAATCAATCTGAAACGTTACAGGAAGGTAGAATCTGTTGAGTTGGAAGTGATCTGAACGTTTCATGATGATAGCACTTTCCTAAGGGGGTCAAACCATGTCCCAAAGGTCACCAGATCTGGTGTCAATTTAAAGAAGTAGTCCAGTTACACCTTTGTGGGATTATAACGTGGCTTCTGAATGTCCTAGAGAGATCAGGTTTGTTTTATTATACTCCAATCAACAGCCCCTACAACCACAAAAAGGAATGGAGTCATTAGCACTTATGGTTTGTAAATGGCACCCAGAATTATGTTGCACGAAGCACAATTTCACATCATTCTGGGTCCATTTGTGTGAAAACAAGGTCCAATCAGGCTGAAACGCTACAAGAAGTTAGAATCTATTGAGTTGTAAGTGATCTGAACGTTTCAAGATGATTGCACATTCCTATAGGGGGTAAAACCATGTCCCAAAGGTCACCGGGCCTGGTGTCACTTTAAAGATGTAGTCCAGTTACACCTTTGTGGGCTTATAACTTGGCTTCTGAATGTCCTAGAGAGGTTAGGTTTGTTTTAGTGTACTCCAATCCAAAGCCCTTACAACCACAAAAAGGAATGGAGTCATTAGCACTTATGGTTTGTAAATGGCACCCAGAATTATGTTGCACGAAGCACAATTTCACATCATTCTGGGTTCATTTGTGTGAAAACAAGGTCCAATCAGGCTGAAACGTTACAGGAAGGTAGAATCTATTGAGATGTAAGTGATCTGAACGTTTCATGATGATAGCACTTTCCTAAGGGGGTCAAACCATGTCCCAAAGGTCACCGGATCTGGTGTCAATTTAAAGAAGTAGTCCAGTTACACATTATTGGGCTTATAACTTGGCTTCTGAATGTCCTAGAGAGATCAGGTTTGTTTTAGTGTACTCCAATCAACAGCACCTACAACCACAAAAAGGAATGGAGTCATTAGCACTTATGGTTTGTAAATGGCACCCAGAATTATGTTGCACGAAGCACTATTTCACATCATTCTGGGTCCATTTGTGTGAAAACAAGGTCCAATCAGGCTGAAATGTTACAGGAAGGTAGAATCTATTGAGTTGTAAGTGATCTGAACGTTTCATGATGATAGCACTTTCCTAAGGGGGTCAAACCATGTCCCAAAGGCCACCGGATCTGGTGTCAATTTAAAGAAGTAGTCCAGTTACACATTTGTGGGCTTATAACGTGGCTTCTGAATGTCTTAGAGAGATCAGGTTTGTTTTATTATACTCCAATCAACAGCCCCTATAACCACAAAAAGGAATGGAGTCATTAGCACTTATGGTTTGTAAATAGCACCCAGAATTATGTTGCACGAAGCACAATTTCACATCATTCTGGGTTCATTTGTGTGAAAACAAGGTCCAATCAGGCTGAAACGTTACAGGAAGGTAGAATCTATTGAGTTGTAAGTGATCTGAACGTTTCATGATGATAGCACTTTCCTAAGGGGGTCAAACCATGTCCCAAAGGTCACCGGATCTGGTGTCAATTTAAAGAAGTAGTCCAGTTACACATTTGTGGGCTTATAACTTGGCTTCTGAATGTCCTAGAGAGATCAGGTTTGTTTTAGTGTACTCCAATCAACAGCCCCTACAACCACAAAAAGGAATGGAGTCATTAGCACTTATGGTTTGTAAATGGCACCCAGAATTATGTTGCACGAAGCACTATTTCACATCATTCTGGGTCCATTTGTGTGAAAACAAGGTCCAATCAGGCTGAAATGTTACAGGAAGGAAGAATCTATTGAGTTGTAAGTGATCTGAACGTTTCATGATGATAGCACTTTCCTAAGGGGGTCAAACCATGTCCCAAAGGCCACCGGATCTGGTGTCATTTTAAAGAAGTTGTCCAGTTACACATTTGTGGGCTTATAACTTGGCTTCTGAATGTCCTGGAGCGATCAGGTTTGTTTTAGTGTACTCCAATCAACAGCCCCTACAACCACAAAAAGGAATGGAGTCATTAGCACTTATGGTTTGTAAATGGCACCCAGAATTGTGTTGCATGAAGCACAATTTCACATCATTCTGGGTTCATTTGTGTGAAAACAAGGTCCAATCAGGCTGAAACGTTACAGGAATGTAGAATCTATTGAGTTGTAAGTGAGCTGAACGTTTCATGATGATAGCACTTTCCTAAGGGGGTCAAACCATGTCCCAAAGGTCACCGGATCTGGTGTCAATTTAAAGGAGTAGTCCAGTTACACATTTGTGGGCTTATAACTTGGCTTCTGAATGTCCTAGAGAGATCAGGTTTGTTTTAATGTACTCCAACCAACAGCCCCTACAACCACAAAAAGGAATGGAGTCATTAGCACTTATGGTTTGTAAATGGCACCCAGAATTATGTTGCACGAAACACAATTTCACATCATTCTGGGTCCATTTGTGTGAAAACAAGGTCCAATCAGGCTGAAACGTTACAAGAAGGTAGAATCTATTGAGTTGTAAGTGATCTGAACGTTTCATGATGATCGCACATTCCTATAGGGGGTCAAACCATGTCCCAAAGGTCACCGGGCCTGGTGTCACTTTAAAGAAGTAGTCCAGTTACACTTTTGTGGGCTTATAACGTTTCTTCTGGATGTCCTAGAGAGGTCAGGTTTGATTTAGAGTACTCCAATCAACAGCCCCAATTACCCCAAAAAGGAATCGAGTCATTAGCACTTATGGTTTTTAAACGGCACCCAGAATTATGTTGCACAAAGCACAATTTCACATCATTCTGGGTCCATTTATGTGAAAACAAGGTCCAATGAGGCTGAAACGTCACAGAAAAGTAGAATCTATTGAGTTGTAAGTGATCTGAACGTTTCATGATGATAGCACTTTCCTAAGGGGGTCAAACCATGTCCCAAAGGTCACCGGGCCTGGTGTCACTTTAAAGAAGTAGTCCAGTTACACCTTTGTGGGCTTATAACTTGGCTTTTGAATATCCTAGAGAGGTCAAGTTTGTTTTAGAGTACTCCAATTAACAGCCCCAATTACCCCAAAAAGGAATGGAGTCATTAGCACTTATGGTTTGTAAACGGCACCCAGAATTATGTTGCACAAAGCACAATTTCACATCATTCTGGGTCCATTTATGTGAAAACAAGGTCCAATCAGGCTGAAACGTCACAGAAAAGTAGAATCTATTGAGTTGTAAGTGATCTGAAGGTTTCATGATGATAGCACTTTCCTACGGGGGTCAAACCATGTCCCAAAGGTCACCGGATCTGGTGTAAATTTAAAGAAGTAGTCCAGTTACACATTTGTGGGCTTATAACTTGGCTTCTGAATGTCCTAGAGAGATCAGGTTTGTTTTAGTGTACTCCAATCAACAGCCCCTACAACCACAAAAAGGAATGGAGTCATTAGCACTTATGGTTTGTAAATGGCACCCAGAATTATGTTGCACGAAGCACAATTTTACATCATTCTGGGTCCATTTGTGTGAAAACAAGGTCCAATCAGGCTGAAACATTACAAGAAGGTAGAATCTATTGAGTTGTAAGTGATCTGAACGTTTCATGATGATCGCACATTCCTATAGGGGTCAAACCATGTCCCAAAGGTCACTGGGCCTGGTGTCACTTTAAAGAAGTAGTCCAGTTACACTTTTGTGGGCTTATAACGTTTCTTCTGAATGTCCTAGAGAGGTCAGGTTTGATTTAGAGTACTCCAATTAACAGCCCCTACAACCCCAAAAAGGAATGGAGTCATTAGCACTTATGGTTTTTAAACGGCACCCAGAATTATGTTGCACAAAGCACAATTTCACATCATTCTGGGTCCATTTATGTGAAAACAAGGTCCAATCAGGCTGAAACGTCACAGAAAAGTAGAATCTATTGAGTTTCAAGTGATCTGAACGTTTCATGATGATAGCACTTTCCTACGGGGGTCAAACCATGTCCCAAAGGTCACCGGATCTGGTGTAAATTTAAAGAAGTAGTCCAGTTACACATTCGTGGGCTTATAACTTGGCTTCTGAATGTCCTAGAGAGATCAGGTTTGTTTTAGTGTACTCCAATCAACAGCCCCTACAACCACAAAAAGGAATGGAGTCATTAGCACTTATGGTTTTTAAATGGCACCCAGAATTATGTTGCACGAAGCATAATTTCACATCATTCTGGGTTCATTTGTGTGAAAAGAAGATCCAATCAGGCTGAAACGTTACAGGAAGGTAGAATCTATTGAGTAGTAAGTGATCTGAACGTTTCATGATGATAGCACTTTCCTAAGGGGGTCAAACCATGTCCCAAAGGTCACCGGATCTGGTGTCAATTTAAAGAAGTAGTCCAGTTACACATTTGTGGGCTTATAACTTGGCTTCTGAATGTTCTAGAGAGATCAGGTTTGTTTTAATGTACTCCAATCAACAGCCCCTACAACCACAAAAAGGAATGGAGTCATTAGCACTTATGGTTTGTAAATGGCACCCAGAATTATGTTGCACGAAGCACAATTTCACATCATTCTGGGTCCATTTGTGTGAAAACAAGGTCCAATCAATCTGAAACGTTACAGGAAGGTAGAATCTGTTGAGTTGTAAGGGATCTGAACGTTTCATGATGATAGCACTTTCCTAAGGGGGTCAAACCATGTCCCAAAGGTCACCAGATCTGGTGTCAATTTAAAGAAGTAGTCCAGTTACACCTTTGTGGGCTTATAACGTGGCTTCTGAATGTCCTAGAGAGATCAGGTTTGTTTTATTATACTCCAATCAACAGCCCCTACAACCACAAAAAGGAATGGAGTCATTAGCACTTATGGTTTGTAAATGGCACCCAGAATTATGTTGCACGAAGCACAATTTCACATCATTCTGGGTCCATTTGTGTGAAAACAAGGTCCAATCAGGCTGAAACGCTACAAGAAGGTAGAATCTATTGAGTTGTAAGTGATCTGAACGTTTCAAGATGATTGCACATTCCTATAGGGGGTAAAACCATGTCCCAAAGGTCACCGGGCCTGGTGTCACTTTAAAGATGTAGTCCAGTTACACCTTTGTGGGCTTATAACTTGGCTTCTGAATGTCCTAGAGAGGTTAGGTTTGTTTTAGTGTACTCCAATCAAAAGCCCTTACAACCACAAAAAGGAATGGAGTCATTAGCACTTATGGTTTGTAAATGGCACCCAGAATTATGTTGCACGAAGCACTATTTCACATCATTCTGGGTCCATTTGTGTGAAAACAAGGTCCAATCAGGCTGAAATGTTACAGGAAGGTAGAATCTATTGAGTTGTAAGTGATCTGAACGTTTCATGATGATAGCACTTTCCTAAGGGGGTCAAACCATGTCCCAAAGGCCACCGGATCTGGTGTCAATTTAAAGAAGTTGTCCAGTTACACATTTGTGGGCTTATAACTTGGCTTCTGAATGTCCTGGAGCGATCAGGTTTGTTTTAGTGTACTCCAATCAACAGCCCCTACAACCACAAAAAGGAATGGAGTCATTAGCACTTATGGTTTTTAAATGGCACCCAGAATTATGTTGCACGAAGCACAATTCCACATCATTCTGGGTTCATTTGTGTGAAAACAAGGTCCAATCAGGCTGAAACGTTACAGGAAGGTAGAATTTATTGAGTTGTAAGTGATCTGAACATTTCATGATGATAGCACTTTCCTAAGGGGGTCAAACCATGTCCCAAAGGTCACCGGATCTGGTGTCAATTTAAAGAAGTAGTCCAGTTACACATTTGTGGGCTTATAACGTGGCTTCTGAATGTCTTAGAGAGATCAGGTTTGTTTTATTATACTCCAATCAACAGCCCCTATAACCACAAAAAGGAATGGAGTCATTAGCACTTATGGTTTGTAAATGGCACCAGAATTATGTTGCACGAAGCACAATTTCACATCATTCTGGGTTCATTTGTGTGAAAACAAGGTCCAATCAGGCTGAAACGTTGCAGGAAGGTAGAATCTATTGAGTTGTAAGTGATCTGAACGTTTCATGATGATAGCACTTTCCTAAGGGGGTCAAACCATGTCCCAAAGGTCACCGGATCTGGTGTCAATTTAAAGAAGTAGTCCAGTTACACATTTGTGGGCTTATAACTTGGCTTCTGAATGTCCTAGAGAGATCAGGTTTGTTTTAGTGTACTCCAATCAACAGCCCCTACAACCACAAAAAGGAATGGAGTCATTAGCACTTATGGTTTGTAAATGGCACCCAGAATTATGTTGCACGAAGCACAATTTCACATCATTCTGGGTCCATTTGTGTGAAAACAAGGTCCAATCAGGCTGAAATGTTACAGGAAGGTAGAATCTATTGAGTTGTAAGTGATCTGAACGTTTCATGATGATAGCACTTTCCTAAGGGGGTCAAACCATGTCCCAAAGGCCACCGGATCTGGTGTCAATTTAAAGAAGTTGTCCAGTTACACATTTGTGGGCTTATAACTTGGCTTCTGAATGTCCTGGAGCGATCAGGTTTGTTTTAGTGTACTCCAATCAACAGCCCCTACAACCACAAAAAGGAATGGAGTCATTAGCACTTATGGTTTTTAAATGGCACCCAGAATTATGTTGCACGAAGCACAATTTCACATCATTCTGGGTTCATTTGTGTGAAAACAAGGTCCAATCAGGCTGAAACGTTACAGGAAGGTAGAATTTATTGAGTTGTAAGTGATCTGAACGTTTCATGATGATAGCACTTTCCTAAGGGGGTCAAACCATGTCCCAAAGGTCACCGGATCTGGTGTCAATTTAAAGAAGTAGTCCAGTTACACATTTGTGGGCTTATAACGTGGCTTCTGAATGTCTTAGAGAGATCAGGTTTGTTTTATTATACTCCAATCAACAGCCCCTATAACCACAAAAAGGAATGGAGTCATTAGCACTTATGGTTTGTAAATAGCACCCAGAATTATGTTGCACGAAGCACAATTTCACATCATTCTGGGTCCATTTGTGTGAAAACAAGGTCCAGTCAGGCTGAAACGCTACAAGAAGGTAGAATCTATTGAGTTGTAAGTGATCTGAACGTTTCAAGATGATCGCACATTCCTATAGGGGGTAAAACCATGTCCCAAAGGTCACCGGGCCTGGTGTCACTTTAAAGATGTAGTCCAGTTAGACCTTTGTGGGCTAATAACTTGGCTTCTGAATGTCCTAGAGAGGTTAGGTTTGTTTTAGTGTACTCCAATCAAAAGCCCCTACAACCACAAAAAGGAATGGAGTCATTAGCACTGATGGTTTGTAAATGGCACCCAGAATTATGTTGCACGAAGCAAAATTTCACATCATTATGGGTTCATTTGTGTGAAAACAAGGTCCAATCAGGCTGAAACGTTTCAGGAAGGTAGAATCTATTGAGTTGTAAGTGATCTGAACGTTTCATGATGATAGCACTTTCCTAAGGGGGTCAAACAATGTCCCAAAGGTCACCGGATCTGGTGTCAATTTAAAGAAGTAGTCCAGTTACACATTTGTGGGCTTATAACTTGGCTTCTGAATGTCCTAGAGAGATCAGGTTTGTTTTAGTGTACTCCAATCAACAGCCCCTACAACCACAAAAAGGTATGGAGTCATTAGCACTTATGGTTTGTAAATGGCACCCAGAATTATGTTGCACGAAGCACTATTTCACATCATTCTGGGTCCATTTGTGTGAAAACAAGGTCCAATCAGGCTGAAATGTTACAGGAAGGTAGAATCTATTGAGTTGTAAGTGATCTGAACGTTTCATGATGATAGCACTTTCCTAAGGGGGTCAAACCATGTCCCAAAGGCCACCGGATCTGGTGTCAATTTAAAGAAGTTGTCCAGTTACACATTTGTGGGCTTATAACTTGGCTTCTGAATGTCCTGGAGCGATCAGGTTTGTTTTAGTGTACTCCAATCAACAGCCCCTACAACCACAAAAAGGAATGGAGTCATTAGCACTTATGGTTTTTAAATGGCACCCAGAATTATGTTGCACGAAGCACAATTTCACATCATTCTGGGTTCATTTGTGTAAAAACAAGGTCCAATCAGGCTGAAACGTTACAGGAAGGTAGAATTTATTGAGTTGTAAGTGATCTGAACGTTTCATGATGATAGCACTTTCCTAAGGGGGTCAAACCATGTCCCAAAGGTCACCGGATCTGGTGTCAATTTAAAGAAGTAGTCCAGTTACACATTTGTGGGCTTATAACGTGGCTTCTGAATGTCTTAGAGAGATCAGGTTTGTTTTATTATACTCCAATCAACAGCCCCTATAACCACAAAAAGGAATGGAGTCATTAGCACTTATGGTTTGTAAATAGCACCCAGAATTATGTTGCACGAAGCACAATTTCACATCATTCTGGGTCCATTTGTGTGAAAACAAGGTCCAGTCAGGCTGAAACGCTACAAGAAGGTAGAATCTATTGAGTTGTAAGTGATCTGAACGTTTCAAGATGATCGCACATTCCTATAGGGGGTAAAACCATGTCCCAAAGGTCACCGGGCCTGGTGTCACTTTAAAGATGTAGTCCAGTTAGACCTTTGTGGGCTAATAACTTGGCTTCTGAATGTCCTAGAGAGGTTAGGTTTGTTTTAGTGTACTCCAATCAAAAGCCCCTACAACCACAAAAAGGAATGGAGTGATTAGCACTGATGGTTTGTAAATGGCACCCAGAATTATGTTGCACGAAGCACAATTTCACATCATTATGGGTTCATTTGTGTGAAAACAAGGTCCAATCAGGCTGAAACGTTTCAGGAAGGTAGAATCTATTGAGTTGTAAGTGATCTGAACGTTTCATGATGATAGCACTTTCCTAAGGGGGTCAAACAATGTCCCAAAGGTCACCGGATCTGGTGTCAATTTAAAGAAGTAGTCCAGTTACACATTTGTGGGCTTATAACTTGGCTTCTGAATGTCCTAGAGAGATCAGGTTTGTTTTAGTGTACTCCAATCAACAGCCCCTACAACCACAAAAAGGAATGGAGTCATTAGCACTTATGGTTTGTAAATGGCACCCAGAATTATCTTGCACGAAGCACTATTTCACATCATTCTGGGTCCATTTGTGTGAAAACAAGGTCCAATCAGGCTGAAATGTTACAGGAAGGTAGAATCTATTGAGTTGTAAGTGATCTGAACGTTTCATGATGATCGCACATTCCTATAGGGGGTCAAACCATGTCCCAAAGGTCACCGGGCCTGGTGTCACTTTAAAGAAGTAGTCCAGTTACACTTTTGTGGGCTTATAACGTTTCTTCTGAATGTCCTAGAGAGGTCAGGTTTGATTTAGAGTACTCCAATCAACAGCCCCAATTACCCCAAAAAGGAATGGAGTCATTAGCACTTATGGTTTTTAAACGGCACCCAGAATTATGTTGCACAAAGCACAATTTCACATCATTCTGGGTCCATTTATGTGAAAACAAGGTCCAATCAGGCTGAAACGTCACAGAAAAGTAGAATCTATTGAGTTGTAAGTGATCTGAACGTTTCATGATGATAGCACTTTCCTAAGGGGGTCAAAACATGTCCCAAAGGTCACCGGGCCTGGTGTCACTTTAAAGAAGTAGTCCAGTTACACCTTTGTGGGCTTATAACTTGGCTTTTGAATATCCTAGAGAGGTCAAGTTTGTTTTAGAGTACTCCAATTAACAGCCCCAATTACCCCAAAAAGGAATGGAGTCATTAGCACTTATGGTTTGTAAACGGCACCCAGAATTATGTTTGACAACGCACAATTTCACATCATTCTGGGTCCATTTATGTGAAAACAAGGTCCAATCAGGCTGAAACGTCACAGAAAAGTAGAATCTATTGAGTTGTAAGTGATCTGAAGGTTTCATGATGATAGCACTTTCCTACGGGGGTCAAACCATGTCCCAAAGGTCACCGGATCTGGTGTAAATTTAAAGAAGTAGTCCAGTTACACATTTGTGGGCTTATAACTTGGCTTATGAATGTCCTAGAGAGATCAGGTTTGTTTTAGTGTACTCCAATCAACAGCCCCTACAACCACAAAAAGGAATGGAGTCATTAGCACTTTTGGTTTGTAAATGGCACCCAGAATTATGTTGCACGAAGCACAATTTCACATCATTCTGGGTCCATTTGTGTGAAAACAAGGTCCAATCAGGCTGAAACATTACAAGAAGGTAGAATCTATTGAGTTGTAAGTGATCTGAACGTTTCATGATGATCGCACATTCCTATAGGGGTCAAACCATGTCCCAAAGGTCACCGGGCCTGGTGTCACTTTAAAGAAGTAGTCCAGTTACACTTTTGTGGGCTTATAACGTTTCTTCTGAATGTCCTAGAGAGGTCAGGTTTGATTTAGAGTACTCCAATTAACAGCCCCTACAACCCCAAAAAGGAATGGAGTCATTAGCACTTATGGTTTTTAAACGGCACCCAGAATTATGTTGCACAAAGCACAATTTCACATCATTCTGGGTCCATTTATGTGAAAACAAGGTCCAATCAGGCTGAAACGTCACAGAAAAGTAGAATCTATTGAGTTGTAAGTGATCTGAACGTTTCATGATGATAGCACTTTCCTACGGGGGTCAAACCATGTCCCAAATGTCACCGGATCTGGTGTAAATTTAAAGAAGTAGTCCAGTTACACATTTGTGGGCATATAACTTGGCTTCTGAATGTCCTAGAGAGATCAGGTTTGTTTTAGTGTACTCCAATCAACAGCCCCTACAACCACAAAAAGGAATGGAGTCATTAGCACTTATGGTTTTTAAATGGCACCCAGAATTATGTTGCACGAAGCACAATTTCAAGTCATTCTGGGTTCATTTGTGTGAAAACAAGATCCAATCAGGCTGAAACGTTACAGGAAGGTAGAATCTATTGAGTAGTAAGTGATCTGAACGTTTCATGATGATAGCACTTTCCTAAGGGGGTCAAACCATGTCCCAAAGGTCACCGGATCTGGTGTCAATTTAAAGAAGTAGTCCAGTTACACATTTGTGGGCTTATAACTTGGCTTCTGAATGTCCAAGAGAGATCAGGTTTGTTTTAATGTACTCCAATCAACAGCCCCTACAACCACAAAAAGGAATGGAGTCATTAGCACTTATGGTTTGTAAATGGCACCCAGAATTATGTTGCACGAAGCACAATTTCACATCATTCTGGGTCCATTTGTGTGAAAACAAGGTCCAATCAATCTGAAACGTTACAGGAAGGTAGAATCTGTTGAGTTGTAAGTGATCTGAACGTTTCATGATGATAGCACTTTCCTAAGGGGGTCAAACCATGTCCCAAAGGTCACCAGATCTGGTGTCAATTTAAAGAAGTAGTCCAGTTACACCTTTGTGGGCTTATAACGTGGCTTCTGAATGTCCTAGAGAGATCAGGTTTGTTTTATTATACTCCAATCAACAGCCCCTACAACCACAAAAAGGAATGGAGTCATTAGCACTTATGGTTTGTAAATGGCACCCAGAATTATGTTGCACGAAGCACAATTTCACATCATTCTGGGTCCATTTGTGTGAAAACAAGGTCCAATCAGGCTGAAACGCTACAAGAAGGTAGAATCTATTGAGTTGTAAGTGATCTGAACGTTTCAAGATTATTGCACATTCCTATAGGGGGTAAAACCATGTCCCAAAGGTCACCGGGCCTGGTGTCACTTTAAAGATGTAGTCCAGTTACACCTTTGTGGGCTTATAACTTGGCTTCTGAATGTCCTAGAGAGGTTAGGTTTGTTTTAGTGTACTCCAATCAAAAGCCCTTACAACCACAAAAAGGAATGGAGTCATTAGCACTTATGGTTTGTAAATGGCACCCAGAATTATGTTGCACGAAGCACAATTTCACATCATTCTGGGTTCATTTGTGTGAAAACAAGGTCCAATCAGGCTGAAACGTTACAGGAAGGTAGAATCTATTGAGTTGTAAGTGATCTGAACGTTTCATGATGATAGCACTTTCCTAAGGGGGTCAAACCATGTCCCAAAGGTCACCGGATCTGGTGTCAATTTAAAGAAGTAGTCCAGTTACACATTTGTGGGCTTATAACTTGGCTTCTGAATGTCCTAGAGAGATCAGGTTTGTTTTAGTGTATTCCAATCAACAGCCCCTACAACCACAAAAAGGAATGGAGTCATTAGCACTTATGGTTTGTAAATGGCACCCAGAATTATGTTGCACGAAGCACTATTTCACATCATTCTGGGTCCATTTGTGTGAAAACAAGGTCCAATCAGGCTGAAATGTTACAGGAAGGTAGAATCTATTGAGTTGTAAGTGATCTGAACGTTTCATGATGATAGCACTTTCCTAAGGGGGTCAAACCATGTCCCAAAGGCCACCAGATCTGGTGTCAATTTAAAGAAGTTGTCCAGTTACACATTTGTGGGCTTATAACTTGGCTTCTGAATGTCCTGGAGCGATCAGGTTTGTTTTAGTGTACTCCAATCAACAGCCCCTACAACCACAAAAAGAAATGGAGTCATTAGCACTTATGGTTTTTAAATGGCACCCAGAATTATGTTGCACGAAGCACAATTTCACATCATTCTGGGTTCATTTGTGTGAAAACAAGGTCCAATCAGGCTGAAACGTTACAGGAAGGTAGAATTTATTGAGTTGTAAGTGATCTGAATGTTTCATGATGATAGCACTTTCCTAAGGGGGTCAAACCATGTCCCAAAGGTCACCGGATCTGGTGTCAATTTAAAGAAGTAGTCCAGTTACACATTTGTGGGCTTATAACGTGGCTTCTGAATGTCTTAGAGAGATCAGGTTTGTTTTATTATACTCCAATCAACAGCCCCTATAACCACAAAAAGGAATGGAGTCATTAGCACTTATGGTTTGTAAATAGCACCCAGAATTATGTTGCACGAAGCACAATTTCACATCATTCTGGGTTCATTTGTGTGAAAACAAGGTCCAATCAGGCTGAAACGTTACAGGAAGGTAGAATCTATTGAGTTGTAAGTGATCTGAACGTTTCATGATGATAGCACTTTCCTAAGGGGGTCAAACCATGTCCCAAAGGCCACCGGATCTGGTGTCAATTTAAAGAAGTTGTCCAGTTACACATTTGTGGGCTTATAACTTGGCTTCTGAATGTCCTGGAGCGATCAGGTTTGTTTTAGTGTACTCCAATCAACAGCCCCTACAACCACAAAAAGGAATGGAGTCATTAGCACTTATGGTTTTTAAATGGCACCCAGAATTATGTTGCACGAAGCACAATTTCACATCATTCTGGGTTCATTTGTGTGAAAACAAGGTCCAATCAGGCTGAAACGTTACAGGAAGGTAGAATTTATTGAGTTGTAAGTGATCTGAACGTTTCATGATGATAGCACTTTCCTAAGGGGGTCAAACCATGTCCCAAAGGTCACCGGATCTGGTGTCAATTTAAAGAAGTAGTCCAGTTACACATTTGTGGGCTTATAACGTGGCTTCTGAATGTCTTAGAGAGATCAGGTTTGTTTTATTATACTCCAATCAACAGCCCCTATAACCACAAAAAGGAATGGAGTCATTAGCACTTATGGTTTGTAAATAGCACCCAGAATTATGTTGCACGAAGCACAATTTCACATCATTCTGGGTCCATTTGTGTGAAAACAAGGTCCAGTCAGGCTGAAACGCTACAAGAAGGTAGAATCTATTGAGTTGTAAGTGATCTGAACGTTTCAAGATGATCGCACATTCCTATAGGGGGTAAAACCATGTCCCAAAGGTCACCGGGCCTGGTGTCACTTTAAAGATGTAGTCCAGTTAGACCTTTGTGGGCTTATAACTTGGCTTCTGAATGTCCTAGAGAGGTTAGGTTTGTTTTAGTGTACTCCAATCAAAAGCCCCTACAACCACAAAAAGGAATGGAGTTATTAGCACTGATGGTTTGTAAATGGCACCCAGAATTATGTTGCACGAAGCACAATTTCACATCATTCTGGGTTCATTTGTGTGAAAACAAGGTCCAATCAGGCTGAAACGTTACAGGAAGGTAGAATCTATTGAGTTGTAAGTGATCTGAACGTTTCATGATGATAGCACTTTCCTAAGGGGCTCAAACCATGTCCCAAAGGCCACTGGATCTGGTGTCAATTTAAAGAAGTTGTCCAGTTACACATTTGTGGGCTTATAACTTGGCTTCTGAATGTCCTGGAGCGATCAGGTTTGTTTTAGTGTACTCCAATCAACAGCCCCTACAACCACAAAAAGGAATGGAGTCATTAGCACTCATGGTTTGTAAATAGCACCCAGAATTATGTTGCACGAAGCACAATTTCACATCATTCTGGGTCCATTTGTGTGAAAACAAGGTCCAGTCAGGCTGAAACGCTACAAGAAGGTAGAATCTATTGAGTTGTAAGTGATCTGAACGTTTCAAGATGATCGCACATTCCTATAGGGGGTAAAACCATGTCCCAAAGGTCACCGGGCCTGGTGTCACTTTAAAGATGTAGTCCAGTTAGACCTTTGTGGGCTTATAACTTGGCTTCTGAATGTCCTAGAGAGGTTAGGTTTGTTTTAGAGTACTCCAATCAAAAGCCCCTACAACCACAAAAAGGAATGGAGTTATTAGCACTGATGGTTTGTAAATGGCACCCAGAATTATGTTGCACGAAGCACAATTTCACATCATTCTGGGTTCATTTGTGTGAAAACAAGGTCCAATCAGGCTGAAACGTTTCAGGAAGGTAGAATCTATTGAGTTGTAAGTGATCTGAACGTTTCATGATGATAGCACTTTCCTAAGGGGGTCAAACAATGTCCCAAAGGTCACCGGATCTGGTGTCAATTTAAAGAAGTAGTCCAGTTACACATTTGTGGGCTTATAACTTGGCTTCTGAATGTCCTAGAGAGATCAGGTTTGTTTTAGTGTACTCCAATCAACAGCCCCTACAACCACAAAAAGGAATGGAGTCATTAGCACTTATGGTTTGTAAATGGCACCCAGAATTATGTTGCACGAAGCACTATTTCACATCATTCTGGGTCCATTTGTGTGAAAACAAGGTCCAATCAGGCTGAAACGTTACAGGAAGGTAGAATCTATTGAGTTGTAAGTGATCTGAACGTTTCATGATGATAGCACTTTCCTAAGGGGGTCAAACCATGTCCCAAAGGTCACCGGATCTGGTGTCAATTTAAAGAAGTAGTCCAGTTACACATTTGTGGGCTTATAACTTGGCTTCTGAATGTCCTAGAGAGATCAGGTTTGTTTTAGTGTACTCCAATCAACAGCCCCTACAACCACAAAAAGGAATGGAGTCATTAGCACTCATGGTTTGTAAATGGCACCCATAATTATGTTGCACGAAGCACTATTTCACATCATTCTGGGTCCATTTGTGTGAAAACAAGGTCCAATCAGGCTGAAATGTTACAGGAAGGTAGAATCTATTGAGTTGTAAGTGATCTGAACGTTTCATGATGATAGCACTTTCCTAAGGGGGTCAAACCATGTCCCAAAGGCCACCGGATCTGGTGTCAATTTAAAGAAGTTGTCCAGTTACACATTTGTGGGCTTATAACTTGGCTTCTGAATGTCCTGGAGCGATCAGGTTTGTTTTAGTGTACTCCAATCAACAGCCCCTACAACCACAAAAAGGAATGGAGTCATTAGCACTTATGGTTTTTAAATGGCACCCAGAATTATGTTGCACGAAGCACAATTTCACATCATTCTGGGTCCATTTGTGTGAAAACAAGGTCCAATCAGGCTGAAACGTTACAGGAAGGTAGAATTTATTGAGTTGTAAGTGATCTGAACGTTTCATGATGATAGCACTTTCCTAAGGGGGTCAAACCATGTCCCAAAGGTCACCGGATCTGGTGTCAATTTAAAGAAGTAGTCCAGTTACACATTTGTGGGCTTATAACGTGGCTTCTGAATGTCTTAGAGAGATAAGGTTTGTTTTATTATACTCCAATCAACAGCCCCTATAACCACAAAAAGGAATGGAGTCATTAGCACTTATGGTTTGTAAATGGCAGCCAGAATTATGTTGCACGAAGCACTATTTCACATCATTCTGGGTCCATTTGTGTGAAAACAAGGTCCAATCAGGCTGAAATGTTACAGGAAGGTAGAATCTATTGAGTTGTAAGTGATCTGAACGTTTCAAGATGATCGCACATTCCTATAGGGGGTAAAACCATGTCCCAAAGGTCACCGGGCCTGGTGTCACTTTAAAGATGTAGTCCAGTTAGACCTTTGTGGGCTTATAACTTGGCTTCTGAATGTCCTAGAGAGGTTAGGTTTGTTTTAGTGTACTCCAATCAAAAGCCCCTACAACCACAAAAAGGAATGGAGTCATTAGAACTTATGGTTTTTAAATGGCACCCAGAATTATGTTGCACGAAGCACAATTTCACATCATTCTGGGTTCATTTGTGTGAAAACAAGGTCCAATCAGGCTGAAACGTTACAGGAAGGTAGAATTTATCGAGTTGTAAGTGATCTGAACGTTTCATGATGATAGCAATTTCCTAAGGGGGTCAAACCATGTCCCAAAGGTCACCGGATCTGGTGTCACTTTAAAGAAGTAGTCCAGTTACACATTTGTGGGCTTATAACTTTGCTTCTGAATGTCCTAGAGAGATCAGGTTTGTTTTAGTATACTCCAATCAACAGCCCCTACAACCACAAAAAGGATTGGAGTCATTAGCACTTATTGTTTTTAAATGGCACCCAGAATTATGTTGCACGAAGCACAATTTCACATCATTCTGGGTTCATTTGTGTGAAAACAAGGTCCAATCAGGCTGAAACGTTACAGGAAGGTAGAATCTATTGAGTTGTAAGTGATCTGAACGTTTCATGATGATAGCACTTTCCTATGGGGGTCAATCCATGTCCCAAAGGTCACCGGATCTGGTGTCAATTTAAAGAAGTTGTCCAGTTACACATTTGTGGGCTTATAACTTGGCTTCTGAATGTCCTAGAGCGATCAGGTTTGTTTTAGTGTACTCCAATCAACAGCCCCTACAACCACAAAAAGGAATGGAGTCATTAGAACTGATGGTTTTTAAATGGCACCCAGAATTATGTTGCACAAAGCACAATTTCACTTCATTCTGGGTTCATTTGTGTGAAAACAAGGTCCAATCAGGCTGAAACGTTACAGGAAGGTAGAATTTATTGAGTTGTAAGTGATCTGAACGTTTCGTGATGATAGCACTTTCCTAAGGGGGTCAAACCATGTCCCAAAGGTCATCGGATCTGGTGTCACTTTAAAGAAGTAGTCCAGTTACACATTTGTGGGCTTATAACTTGGCTTCTGAATGTCCTAGAGAGATCAGGTTTGTTTTAGTATACTCCAATCAACAGCCCCTATAACCACAAAAAGGATCGGAGTCATTAGCACTTATGGTTTTTAAATGGCACCCAGAATTATGTTGCACGAAGCACAATTTCACATCATTCTGGGTTCATTTGTGTGAAAACGAGGTCCAATCAGGCTGAAACGTTACAGGAAGTTAGAATCTATTGAGTTGTAAGTGATCTGAACGTTTCATGATGATAGCACTTTCCTATGGGGGTCAAACCATGTCCCAAAGGTCACCGGATCTGGTGTCAATTTAAAGAAGTTGTCCAGTTACACATTTGTGGGCATATAACTTGGCTTCTGAATGTCCTAGAGAGATCAGGTTTGTTTTAGTGTACTCCAATCAACAGCCCCTACAACCACAAAAATGAATGGAGACATTAGCACTTATGGTTTTTAAATGGCACCCAGAATTATGTTGCACGAAGCACAATTTCACATCATTCTGGGTTCATTTGTGTGAAAACAAGGTCCAATCAGGCTGAAACGTTACAGGAAGGTAGAATCTATTGAGTTGTAAGTGATCTGAACGTTTCATGATGATAGCACTTTCCTAAGGGGGTCAAACCATGTCCCAAATGTCACCGGATCTGGTGTCACTTTAAAGAAGTAGTCCAGTTACACATTTGTGGGCTTATACCTTGGCTTCTGAATGTCCTAGAGAGGTCAGGTTTGTTTTAGTGTACTCCAATCAACAGCCCCTACAACCACAAAAAGGAATGGAGACATTAGCACTTATGGTTTTTAAATGGCACCCAGAATTATGTTGCACGAAGCACAATTTCACATCATTCTGCGTTCATTTGTGTGAAAACAAGGTCCAATCAGGCTGAAACGTTACAGGAAGGTAGGATTTATTGAGTTGTAAGTGATCTGAACGTTTCATGATGATAGCACTTTCCTAAGGGGGTCAAACCATGTCCCAAAGGTCACCGGATCTGGTGTCAATTTAAAGAAGTAGTCCAGTTACACATTTGTGGGCTTATAACTTGGCTTCTGAATGTCCTAGAGAAATCAGGTTTGTTTAATGTACTCCAATCAACAGCCCCTACAACCACAAAAAGGAATGGAGTCATTAGCACTTATGGTTTGTAAATGGCACCCAGAATTATGTTGCACGAAGCACAATTTCACATCATTCTGGGTCCATTTTTGTGAAAACAAGGTCCAATCAGGCTGAAACGTTACAGGAAGGTAGAATCTGTTGAGTTGTAAGTGATCTGAACCTTTCATGATGATAGCACTTTCCTAAGGGGGTCAAACCATGTCACAAACGTCACCGGGCCTGGTGTCACTTTAAAGAAGTAGTCCAGTTACACCTTTGTGGGCTTATAACTTGGCTTCTGAATGTCCTAGAGAGGTCAGGTTTGTTTTAGTGTACTCCAATCAACAGCCCCTACAACCACAAAAAGGAATGGAGTCATTAGCACTTATGGTTTGTAAATGGCACCCAGAATTATGTTGCACGAAGCACAATTTCACATCATTCTGGGTCCATTTGTGTGAAAACAAGGTCCAATCAGGCTGAAACGCTACAAGAAGGTGGAATCTATTGAGTTGTAAGTGATCTGAACTTTTCAAGATGATCGCACATTCCTATAGGGGGTAAAACCATGTCCAAAAGGTCACCGGGTCAAGTGTCACTTTAAAGAAGTAGTCCAGTTACATCTTTGTGGGCTTATAACTTGGCTTCTGAATGTCCTAGAGAGGTTAGGTTTGTTTTAGTGTACTCCAATCAACAGCCCCTACAACCACAAAAAGGAATGGAGTCATTAGCACTTATGGTTTTTAAATGGCACCCAGAATTATGTTGCACGAAGCAAAATTTCACATCATTCTGGGTTCATTTGTGTGAAAACAAGGTCCAATCAGGCTGAAACGTTACAGGAAGGTAGAATCTATTGAGTTGTAAGTGATCTGAACGTTTCATGATGGTAGCATTTTCCTAAGGGGGTCAAACCATGTCCCAAATGTCACCTGTTCTGGTGTCAATTTAAAGTAGTAGTCCAGTTACACATTTGTGGGCTTATAACTTGGCTTCTGAATGTCCTTGAGAGATCAGGGTTGTTTTAGTGTACTCCAATCAACAGCCCCTACAACCACAAAAAGGAATGGAGTCATTAGCACTTATGGTTCTTAAATGGCACCCAGAATTATGTTGCACGAAGCACAATTTCACTTCATTCTGGGTCCATTTGTGTGAAAACAAGGTCCAATCAGGCTGAGACGCTACAAGAAGGTACAATCTATTGAGTTGTAAGTGATCTGAATGTTTCAAGATGATCGCACATTCCTATAGGGGGTAAAACCATGTCCCAAAGGTCACCGGGCCTGGTGTCACTTTAAAGAAGTAGTCCAGTTACATCTTTGTGGGCTTATAACTTGGCTTCTGAATGTCTTAGAGAGGTTAGGTTTGTTTTAGTGTACTCCAATCAACAGCCCCTACAACCACAAAAAGGAATGGAGTCATTAGCACTTATGGTTTGTAAATGGCACCCAGAATTATGTTGCACGAAGCACAATTTCACTTCATTCTGGGTCCATTTGTTTGAAAACAAGGTCCAATCAGGCTGAAACGCTACAAGAAGGTGGAATCTATTGAGTTGTAAGTGATCTGAACTTTTCAAATGATCGCACATTCCTATAGGGGGTAAAACCATGTCCCAAAGGTCACCGGGCCAAGTGTCACTTTAAAGAAGTAGTCCAGTTACATCTTTGTGGGCTTATAACTTGGCTTCTGAATGTCCTAGAGAGGTTAGGTTTGTTTTAGTGTACTCCAATCAACAGCCCCTACAACCACAAAAAGGAATGGAGTCATTAGCACTTATGGTTTGTAAATGGCACCCAGAATTATGTTGCACGAAGCACAATTTCACATCATTCTGGGTCCATTTGTGTGAAAACAAGGTCCAATCAGGCTGAAACGCTACAAGAAGGTGGAATCTATTGAGTTGTAAGTGATCTGAACTTTTCAAGATGATCGCACATTCCTATAGGGGGTAAAACCATGTCCAAAAGGTCACCGGGTCAAGTGTCACTTTAAAGAAGTAGTCCAGTTACATCTTTGTGGGCTTATAACTTGGCTTCTGAATGTCCTAGAGAGGTTAGGTTTGTTTTAGTGTACTCCAATCAACAGCCCCTACAACCACAAAAAGGAATGGAGTCATTAGCACTTATGGTTTTTAAATGGCACCCAGAATTATGTTGCACGAAGCAAAATTTCACATCATTCTGGGTTCATTTGTGTGAAAACAAGGTCCAATCAGGCTGAAACGTTACAGGAAGGTAGAATCTATTGAGTTGTAAGTGATCTGAACGTTTCATGATGGTAGCATTTTCCTAAGGGGGTCAAACCATGTCCCAAATGTCACCTGTTCTGGTGTCAATTTAAAGTAGTAGTCCAGTTACACATTTGTGGGCTTATAACTTGGCTTCTGAATGTCCTTGAGAGATCAGGGTTGTTTTAGTGTACTCCAATCAACAGCCCCTACAACCACAAAAAGGAATGGAGTCATTAGCACTTATGGTTCTTAAATGGCACCCAGAATTATGTTGCACGAAGCACAATTTCACTTCATTCTGGGTCCATTTGTGTGAAAACAAGGTCCAATCAGGCTGAGACGCTACAAGAAGGTACAATCTATTGAGTTGTAAGTGATCTGAATGTTTCAAGATGATCGCACATTCCTATAGGGGGTAAAACCATGTCCCAAAGGTCACCGGGCCTGGTGTCACTTTAAAGAAGTAGTCCAGTTACATCTTTGTGGGCTTATAACTTGGCTTCTGAATGTCTTAGAGAGGTTAGGTTTGTTTTAGTGTACTCCAATCAACAGCCCCTACAACCACAAAAAGGAATGGAGTCATTAGCACTTATGGTTTGTAAATGGCACCCAGAATTATGTTGCACGAAGCACAATTTCACTTCATTCTGGGTCCATTTGTTTGAAAACAAGGTCCAATCAGGCTGAAACGCTACAAGAAGGTGGAATCTATTGAGTTGTAAGTGATCTGAACTTTTCAAATGATCGCACATTCCTATAGGGGGTAAAACCATGTCCCAAAGGTCACCGGGCCAAGTGTCACTTTAAAGAAGTAGTCCAGTTACATCTTTGTGGGCTTATAACTTGGCTTCTGAATGTCCTAGAGAGGTTAGGTTTGTTTTAGTGTACTCCAATCAACAGCCCCTACAACCACAAAAAGGAATGGAGTCATTAGCACTTATGGTTTGTAAATGGCACCCAGAATTATGTTGCACGAAGCACAATTTCACATCATTCTGGGTTCATTTGTGTGAAAACAAGGTCCAATCAGGCTGAAACGTTACAAGAAGGTAGAATCTATTGAGTTGTAAGTGATCTGAACGTTTCATGATGATCGCACATTCCTATAGGGGGTCAAACCATGTCCCAAATGTCACCGGTTCTGGTGTAAATTTAAAGTAGTAGTCCAGTTACACATTTGTGGGCTTATAACTTGGCTTCTGAATGTCCTAGAGAGATCAGGGTTGTTTTAGTGTACTCCAATCAACAGCCCCTACAACCACAAAAAGGAATGGAGTCATTAGCACTTATGGTTCTTAAATGGCACCCAGAATTATGTTGCACGAAGCACAATTTCACATCATTCTGGGTCCATTTGTGTGAAAACAAGGTCCAATCAGGCTGAAACGTTACAGGAAGGTAGAATCTATTGAGTTGTAAGTGATCTGAACGTTTCATGATGATCGCACATTCCTATAGGGGGTCAAACCATGTCCCAAAGGTCACCGGGCCTGGTGTCACTTTAAAGAAGTAGTCCAGTTACACATTTGTGGGCTTATAACTTGGCTTCTGAATGTCCTAGAGAGATCAGGTTTGTTTTATTGTACTCCAATCAACAGCCCCTACAACCACAAAAAGGAATGGAGTCATTAGCACTTATGGTTTGTAAATGGCACCCAGAAATATGTTGCACGAAGCACAATTTCACATCATTCTGGGTCCATTTGTGTGAAAACAAGGTCCAATCAGGCTGAAACGTTACAAGAAGGTAGAATCTATTGAGTTGTAAGTGATCTGAACGTTTCATGATGATAGCACTTTCCTAAGGGGGTCAAACCATGTCCCAAAGGTCACCGGATCTGGTGTCAATTTAAAGAAGTAGTCCAGTTACACATTTGTGGGCTTATAACTTGGCTTCTGAATGTCCTAGAGATATCAGGTTTGTTTTAGTGTACTCCAATCAACAGCCCCTACAACCACAAAAAGGAATGGAGTTATTAGCACTTATGGTTTGTAAATGGCACCCAGAATTATGTTGCACGAAGCACAATTTCACTTCATTCTGGGTCCATTTGTGTGAAAACAAGGTCCAATCAGGCTGAAACGTTACAAGAAGGTAGAATCTATTGAGTTGTAAGTGATCTGAACGTTTCATGATGATCGCACATTCCTATAGGGGGTCAAACCATGTCCCAAAGGTCACCGGGCCTGGTGTCACTTTAAAGAAGTAGTCCAGTTACACATTTGTGGGCTTATAACTTGGCTTCTGAATGTCCTAGAGAGATCAGGTTTGTTTTAGTGTACTCCAATCAACAGCCCTACAACCACAAAAAGGAATGGAGTCATTAGCACTTATGGTTTGTAAATGGCACCCAGAATTATGTTGCACGAAGCACAATTTCACATCATTCTGGGTCCATTTGTGTGAAAACAAGGTCCAGTCAGGCTGAAACGTTACAAGAAGGTAGAATCTCTTGAGTTGTAAGTGATCTGAACGTTTCATGATGATCGCACATTCCTATAGGGGGTCAAACCATGTCCCAAACGTCACCGGGCCTGGTGTCACTTTAAAGAAGTAGTCCAGTTACACCTTTGTGGGCTTATAACTTGGCTTCTGAATGTCCTAGAGAGGTCAGGTTTGTTTTAGTGTACTCCAATCAACAGCCCCTACAACCACAAAAAGGAATGGAGTCATTAGCACTTATGGTTTGTAAATGGCACCCAGAATTATGTTGCACGAAGCACAATTTCACATCATTCTGGGTCCATTTGTGTGAAAACAAGGTCCAATCAGGCTGAAACGCTACAAGAAGGTAGAATCTATTGACTTGTAAGTGATCTGAATGTTTCAAGATGATCGCACATTCCTATAGGGGGTCAAACCATGTCCCAAAGGTCACCGGGCCTGGTGTCACTTTAAAGAAGTAGTCCAGTTACATCTTTGTGGGCTTATAACTTGGCTTCTGAATGTCCTAGAGAGATCAGGTTTGTTTTAATGTACTCCAATCAACAGCCCCTACAACCACAAAAAGGAATGGAGTCATTAGCACTTATGGTTTGTAAATGGCACCCAGAATTATGTTGCACGAAGCACAATTTCACATCATTCTTGGTTCATTTGTGTGAAAACAAGGTCCAATCAGGCTGAAACGTTACAGGAAGGTAGAATCTATTGAGTTGTAAGTGATCTGAACGTTTCATGATGATAGCACTTTCCTAAGGGGGTCAAACCATGTCCAAAGGTCACCAGATCTGGTGTCAATTTAAAGAAGTAGTCCAGTTACACATTTGTGGGCTTATAACTTGGCTTCTGAATGTCCTAGAGAGATCAGGTTTGTTTTAGTGTACTCCAATCAACAGCCCCTACAACCACAAAAAGGAATGGAGTCATTAGCACTTATGGTTTGTAAACGGCACCCAGAATTATGTTGCACGAAGCACAATTTCACTTCATTCTGGGTCCATTTGTGTGAAAACAAGGTCCAATCAGGCTGAGACGCTACAAGAAGGTACAATCTATTGAGTTGTAAGTGATCTGAATGTTTCGAGATGATCGCACATTCCTATAGGGGGTAAAACCATGTCCCAAAGGTCACCGGGCCTGGTGTCACTTTAAAGAAGTAGTCCAGTTACATCTTTGTGGGCTTATAACTTGGCTTCTGAATGTCCTAGAGAGGTTAGGTTTGTTTTAGTGTACTCCAATCAACAGCCCCTACAACCACAAAAAGGAATGGAGTCATTAGCACTTATGGTTTGTAAATGGCACCCAGAACTATGTTGCACGAAGCACAATTTCACATCATTCTGGGTTCACTTGTGTGAAAACAAGGTCCAATCAGGCAGAAACGTTACAGGAAGGTAGAATCTATTGAGTTGTAAGTTATCTGAACATTTCATGATGATAGCACTTTCCTAAGGGGGTCAAACCATGTCCCAAAGGTCACCGGATCTGGTGTCAATTTAAAGTAGTAGTCCAGTTACACATTAGTGGGCTTATAACTTGGCTTCTGAATGTCCTAGAGAGATCAGGTTTGTTTTAGTATACTCCAATCAACAGCCCCTACAACCACAAAAAGGAATGGAGTCATTAGCACTTATGGTTTTTAAATGGCACCCAGAATTATGTTGCACGAAGCACAATTTCACATCATTCTGGGTTCATTTGTGTGAAAACAAGGTCCAATCAGGCTGAAACGTTACAGGAAGGTAGAATCTATTGAGTTGTAAGTGATCTGAACGTTTCATGATGATAGCATTTTCCTAAGGGGGTCAAACCATGTCCCAAATGTCACCGGTTCTGGTGTCAATTTAAAGTAGTAGTCCAGTTACACATTTGTGGGCTTATAACTTGGCTTCTGAATGTCCTAGAGAGATCAGGGTTGTTTTAGTGTACTCCAATCAACAGCCCCTACAACCACAAAAAGGAATGGAGTCATTAACACTTATGGTTCTTAAATGGCACCCAGAATTATGTTGCACGAAGCACAATTTCACTTCATTCTGGGTCCATTTGTGTGAAAACAAGGTGCAATCAGGCTGAGACGCTACAAGAAGGTACAATCTATTGAGTTGTAAGTGATCTGAATGTTTCAAGATGATCGCACATTCCTATAGGGGGTAAAACCATGTCCCAAAGGTCACCGGGCCTGGTGTCACTTTAAAGAAGTAGTCCAGTTACATCTTTGTGGGCTTATAACTTGGCTTCTGAATGTCCTAGAGAGGTTAGGTTTGTTTTAGTGTACTCCAATCAACAGCCCCTACAACCACAAAAAGGAATGGAGTCATTAGCACTTATGGTTTGTAAATGGCACCCAGAATTATGTTGCACGAAGCACAATTTCACTTCATTCTGGGTCCATTTGTTTGAAAACAAGGTCCAATCAGGCTGAAACGCTACAAGAAGGTGGAATCTATTGAGTTGTAAGTGATCTGAACTTTTCAAGATGATCGCACATTCCTATAGGGGGTAAAACCATGTCCCAAAGGTCACCGGGCCAAGTGTCACTTTAAAGAAGTAGTCCAGTTACATCTTTGTGGGCTTATAACTTGGCTTCTGAATGTCCTAGAGAGGTTAGGTTTGTTTTAGTGTACTCCAATCAACAGCCCCTACAACCACAAAAAGGAATGGAGTCATTAGCACTTATGGTTTGTAAATGGCACCCAGAATTATGTTGCACGAAGCACAATTTCACATCATTCTGGGTTCATTTGTGTGAAAACAAGGTCCAATCAGGCAGAAACGTTACAGGAAGGTAGAATCTATTGAGTTGTAAGTTATCTGAACATTTCATGATGATAGCACTTTCCTAAGGGGGTCAAACCATGTCCCAAAGGTCACCGGATCTGGTGTCAATTTAAAGAAGTAGTCCAGTTACACATTTGTGGGCTTATAACTTGGCTTCTGAATGTCCTAGAGAGATCAGGTTTGTTTTAGTATACTCCAATCAACAGCCCCTACAACCACAAAAAGGAATGGAGTCATTAGCACTTATGGTTTTTAAATGGCACCCAGAATTATGTTGCACGAAGCACAATTTCACATCATTCTGGGTTCATTTGTGTGAAAACAAGGTCCAATCAGGCTGAAACGTTACAGGAAGGTAGAATCTATTGAGTTGTAAGTGATCTGAACGTTTCATGATGATAGCATTTTCCTAAGGGGGTCAAACCATGTCCCAAATGTCACCGGTTCTGGTGTCAATTTAAAGTAGTAGTCCAGTTACACATTTGTGGGCCTATAACTTGGCTTCTGAATGTCCTAGAGAGATCAGGGTTGTTTTAGTGTACTCCAATCAACAGCCCCTACAATCACAAAAAGGAATGGAGTCATTAACACTTATGGTTCTTAAATGGCACCCAGAATTATGTTGCACGAAGCACAATTTCACTTCATTCTGGGTCCATTTGTGTGAAAACAAGGTCCAATCAGGCTGAGACGCTACAAGAAGGTACAATCTATTGAGTTGTAAGTGATCTGAATGTTTCAAGATGATCACACATTCCTATAGGGGGTAAAACCATGTCCCAAAGGTCACCGGGCCTGGTGTCACTTTAAAGAAGTAGTCCAGTTACATCTTTGTGGGCTTATAACTTGGCTTCTGAATGTCCTAGAGAGGTTAGGTTTGTTTTAGTGTACTCCAATCAACAGCCCCTACAACCACAAAAAGGAATGGAGTCATTAGCACTTATGGTTTGTAAATGGCACCCAGAATTATGTTGCACGAAGCACAATTTCACTTCATTCTGGGTCCATTTGTTTGAAAACAAGGTCCAATCAGGCTGAAACACTACAAGAAGGTGGAATCTATTGAGTTGTAAGTGATCTGAACTTTTCAAGATGATCGCACATTCCTATAGGGGGTAAAACCATGTCCCAAAGTTCACCGGGCCAAGTGTCACTTTAAAGAAGTAGTCCAGTTACATCTTTGTGGGCTTATAACTTGGCTTCTGAATGTCCTAGAGAGGTTAGGTTTGTTTTAGTGTACTCCAATCAACAGCCCCTACAACCACAAAAAGGAATGGAGTCATTAGCACTTATGGTTTGTAAATGGCACCCAGAATTATGTTGCACGAAGCACAATTTCACATCATTCTGGGTTCATTTGTGTGAAAACAAGGTCCAATCAGGCTGAAACGTTACAAGAAGGTAGAATCTATTGAGTTGTAAGTGATCTGAACGTTTCATGATGATCGCACATTCCTATAGGGGGTCAAACCATGTCCCAAATGTCACTGGTTCTGGTGTCAATTTAAAGTAGTAGTCCAGTTACACATTTGTGGGCTTATAACTTGGCTTCTGAATGTCCAAGAGAGATCAGGTTTGTTTTAGTGTACTCCAATCAACAGCCCCTACAACCACAAAAAGGAATGGAGTCATTAGCACTTATGGTTTTTAAATGGCACCCAGAATTATGTTGCACGAAGCACAATTTCACATCATTCTGGGTCCATTTGTGTGAAAACAAGGTCCAATCAGGCTGAAACGTTACAAGAAGGTAGAATCTATTGAGTTGTAAGTGATCTGAACGTTTCATGATGATAGCACTTTCCTAAGGGGGTCAAACCATGTTGCAAAGGTCACCGGATCTGGTGTCAATTTAAAGAAGTAGTCCAGTTACACATTTGTGGGCTTATAACTTGGCTTCTGAATGTCCTAGAGAGATCAGGTTCGTTTTAGTGTACTCCAATCAACAGCCCCTACAACCACAAAAAGGAATGGAGTCATTAGCACTTATGGTTTGTAAATGGCACCCAGAATTATGTTGCACGAAGCACAATTTCACTTCATTCTGGGTACATTTGTGTGAAAACAAGGTCCAATCAGGCTGAAACGCTATAAGAAGGTAGAATCTATTGAGTTGTAAGTTATCTGAACGTTTCAAGATGATCACACATTCCTATAGGGGGTAAAACCATGTCCCAAAGGTCACCGGGCCTGGTGTCACTTTAAAGAAGTAGTCCAGTTACATCTTTGTGGGCTTATAACTTGGCTTCTGAATGTCCTAGAGAGGTTAGGTTTGTTTTAGTGTACTCCAATCAACAGCCCCTACAACCACAAAAAGGAATGGAGTCATTAGCACTTATGGTTTGTAAATGGCACCCAGAATTATGTTGCACGAAGCACTATTTCACATCATTCTGGGTTCATTTGTGTGAAAACAAGGTCCAATCAGGCAGAAACGTTACAAGAAGGTAGAATCTATTGAGTTGTAAGTGATCTGAACGTTTCATGATGATCGCACATTCCTATAGGGGGTCAAACCATGTCCCAAAGGTCACCGGGCCTGGTGTCACTTTAAAGAAGTAGTCCAGTTACACATTTGTGGGCTTATAACTTGGCTTCTGAATGTCCTAGAGAGATCAGGTTTGTTTTAGTGTACTCCAATCGACAGCCCCTACAATCACAAAAAGGAATGGAGTCATTAGCACTTATGGTTTGTAAATGGCACCCAGAATTATGTTGCACGAAGCACAATTTCACATCATTCTGGGTCCATTTGTGTGAAAACAAGGTCCAATCAGGCTGAAAGGTTACAAGACGGTAGAATCTATTGAGTTGTAAGTGATCTGAACGTTTCATGATGATAGCATTTTCCTAAGGGGGTCAAACCATGTCCCAAAGGTCACCGGATCTGGTGTTAATTTAAAGAAGTAGTCCAGTTACACATTTGTGGGCTTATAACTTGGCTTCTGAATGTCCTAGAGAGATCAGGTTTGTTTTAGTGTACTCCAATCAACAGCCCCTACAACCACAAAAACGAATGGAGTCATTAGCACTTATGGTTTGTAAATGGCACCCAGAATTATGTTGCACGAAGCACAATTTCACTTCATTCTGGGTCCATTTGTGTGAAAACAAGGTCCAATCAGGCTGAAACGTTACAAGAAGGTAGAATCTATTGAGTTGTAAGTGATCTGAACGTTTCATGATGATCGCACATTCCTATAGGGGGTCAAACCATGTCCCAAAGGTCACCGGGCCTGGTGTCACTTTAAAGAAGTAGTCCAGTTACACATTTGTGAGCTTATAACTTGGCTTCTGAATATCCTAGAGAGGTCAGGTTAGTTTTAGAGTACTCCAGTTAACAGCCCCCATTACCCCAAAGAGGAATGGAGTCATTAGCACTTATGGTTTTTAAATGGCACCCAAAATTATGTTGCACGAAGCACACTTTCACATCATTCTGGGTTCATTTGTGTGAAAACAAGGTCCAATCAGGCTGAAACGTTACAGGAAGGTAGAATCTATTGAGTTGTAAGTGATCTGATCGTTTCATGATGATAGCACTTTCCTAAGGGGGTCAAACCGTGTCCCAAAGGTCACCGGATCTGGTGTCAATTTAAAGAAGTAGTCCAGTTACACATTTGTGGGCTTATAACTTGGCTTCTGAATGTCCTAGAGAGATCAGGTTTATTTTAGTGTACTCCAATCAACAGCCCCTACAACCACAAAAAGGAATGGAGTCATTAGCACTTATGGTTTGTAAATGGCACCCAGAATTATGTTGCACGAAGCACTAATTCACATCATTCTGGGTCCATTTGTGTGAAAACAAGGTCCAATCAGGCTGAAACGTTACAGGAAGGCAGAATCTATTGAGTTGTAAGTGATCTGAACGTTTCATGATGATAGCACTTTCCTAAGGGGGTCAAACCATGTCCCAAAGGTCACCGGATCTGGTGTCAATTTAAAGAAGTAGTCCAGTTACACATGTGTGGGCTTATAACTTGGCTTCTGAAAGTCCTAGAGAGATCAAGTTTATTTTAGTGTACTCCAATCAACAGCCCCTACAACCACAAAAAGGAATGGAGTCATTAGCACTTATGGTTTGTAAATGGCACCCAGAATTATGTTGCACGAAGCACTATTTCACATCATTCTGGGTCCATTTGTGTGAAAACAAGGTCCAATCAGGCTGAAACGTTACAAGAAGGTAGAATCTATTGAGTTGTAAGTGATCTGAACATTTCATGATGATAGCACTTTCCTAAGGGGGTCAAACCATGTCCCAAAGGTCACCGGATCTGGTGTCAATTTAAAGAAGTAGTCCAGTTACACCTTTGTGGGCTTATAACTTGGCTTCTGAATGTCCTAGAGAGGTTAGGTTTGTTTTAGTGTACTCCAATCTAAAGCCCCTACAACCACAAAAAGGAATGGAGTCATTAGCACTTATGGTTTGTAAATGGCACCCAGAATTATGTTGCACGAAGCACAATTTCACATCATTCTGGGTCCATTTGTGTGAAAACAAGGTCCAATCAGGCTGAAACGTTACAGGAAGGTAGAATCTATTGAGTTGTAAGTGATCTGAACGTTTAATGATGATAGCACTTTCCTAAGGGGGTCAAACCATGTCCCAAAGGTCACCGGATCTGGTGTCAATTTAAAGAAGTAGTCCAGTTACACATTTGTGGGCTTATAACTTGGCTTCTGAATGTCCTAGAGAGATCAGGTTTATTGTAGTGTACTCCAATCAACAGCCCCTACAACCACAAAAAGGAATGGAGTCATTAGCACTTATGGTTTGTAAATGGCACCCAGAATTATGTTGCACGAAGCACTATTTCACATCATTCTGGGTCCATTTGTGTGAAAACAAGGTCCAATCAGGCTGAAACGTTACAGGAAGGTAGAATCTATTGAGTTGTAAGTGATCTGAACGTTTCATGATGATAGCACTTTCCTAAGGGGGTCAAACCATGTCCCAAAGGTCACCGGATCTGGTGTCAATTTAAAGAAGTAGTCCAGTTACACATTTGTGGGCTTATAACTTGGCTTCTGAATGTCCTAGAGCGATCAGGTTTGTTTTAGTGTACTCCAATCAACAGCCCCTAGAACCACAAAAAGGAATGGAGACATTAGCACTTATGGTTTTTAAATGGCACCCAGAATTATGTTGCACGAAGCACAATTTCACATCATTCTGGGTTCATTTGTGTGAAAACAAGGTCCAATCAGGCTGAAACATTACAGGAAGGTAGAATATATTGAGTTGTAAGTGATCTGAACGTTTCATGATGATAGCACTTTCCTAAGGGGGTCAAACCATGTCCCAAAGGTCACCGGATCTGGTGTCTAAAGAAGTAGTCCAGTTACACATTTGTGGGCTTATAACTTGGCTTCTGAATGTCCTAGAGAGATCAGGTTTTTTTTAGTATACTCCAATCAACAGCCCCTACAACCACAAAAAGGAATGGAGTCATTAGCACTTATGGTTTTTAAATGGCACCCAGAATTATGTTGCACGAAGCACAATTTCACATCATTCTGGGTTCATTTGTGTGAAAACAAGGTCCAATCAGGCTGAAACGTTACAGGAAGGTAGAATCTATTGAGTTGTAAGTGATCTGAACGTTTCATGATGATAGCACTTTCCTAAGAGGGTCAAACCATGTCCCAAAGGTCACCGGATCTGGTGTCAATTTAAAGAAGTAGTCCAGTTACACATTTGTGGGATTATAACTTGGCTTCTGAATGTCCTAGAGAGATCAGGTTTGTTTTACTGTACTCCAATCAACAGCCCCTACAACCACAAAAAGGAATGGAGTCATTAGCACTTATGGTTTTTAAATGGCACCCAGAATTATGTTGCACGAAGCACAATTTCACATCATTCTGGGTCCATTTGTGTGAAAACAAGGTCCAATCAGGCTGAAACATTACAGGAAGGTATGATCTATTGAGTTGTAAGGGATCTGAACGTTTCATGATGATAGCACTTTCCTAAGGGGGTCAAACCATGTCCCAAAGGTAACCGGATCTGGTGTCAATTTAAAGAAGTAGTCCAGTTACACATTTGTGGGCTTATAACTTGGCTTCTGAATGTCCTAGAGAGATCAGGTTTGTTTTAGTGTTCTCCAATCAGCAGCCCCTACAACCACAAAAAGGAATGGAGTCATTAGCACTTATGGTTTGTAAATGGCACCCAGAATTATGTTGCACGAAGCACAATTTCACATCATTCTGGGTCCATTTGTGTGAAAACAAGGTCCAATCAGGCTGAAACATTACAGGAAGGTAGAATCTATTGAGTTGTAAGTGATCTGAACGTTTCATGATGATAGCAATTCCATAAGGGGGTCAAACCATGTCCCAAAGGTCACCGGATCTGGTGTCTAAAGAAGTAGTCCAGTTACACATTTGTGGGCTTATAACTTGGCTTCTGAATGTCCTAGAGAGATCAGGTTTGTTTTAGTATACTCCAATCAACAACCCCTACAACCACAAAAAGGAATGGAGTCATTAGCACTTATGGTTTTTAAGTGGCACCCTGAATTATGTTGCACGAAGCACAATTTCACATCATTCTGGGTTCATTTGTGTGAAAACAAGGTCCAATCAGGCTGAAACGTTACAGGAAGGTAGAATCTATTGAGTTGTAAGTGATCTGAACGTTTCATGATGATAGCAGTTTCCTAAGGGGGTCAAACCATGTCCCAAAGGTCACAGGATCAGGTGTCATTTTAAAGAAGTAGTCCAGTTACACATTTGTGGGCTTATAACTTGGCTTCTGAATGTCCTAAAGCGATCAGGTTTGCTTTAGTGTACTCCAATCAACAGCCCCTACAACCACAAAAAGGAATGGAGACATTAGCACTTATGGTTTTTAAATGGCACCCAGAATTATGTTGCATGAAGCACAATTTCACATCATTCTGGGTTCATTTGTGTGAAAACAAGGTCCAATCAGGCTGAAACAATACAGGAAGGTAGAATCTATTGAGTTGTAAGTGATCTGAACGTTTCATGATGATCACACTTTCCTAAGGGGGTCAAACCATGTCCCAAAGGTCACCGGATCTGGTGTCACTTTAAAGAAGTAGTCCAGTTACACATTTGTGGGCTTATAACTTGGCTTCTGAATGTCCTAGAGAGGTCAGGGTTGTTTTAGTGTACTCCAATCAACAGCCCCTACAACCACAAAAAGGAATGGAGTCATTAGCACTTATGGTTTTTAAATGGCACCCAGAATTATGTTGCACGAAGCACAATTTCACATCATTCTGGGTTCATTTGTGTGAAAACAAGGTCCAATCAGGCTGAAACGTTACAGGAAGGTAGAATCTACTGAGTTGTAAGTGATCTGAACGTTTCATGATGATAATACTTTCCTAAGGGGGTCAAACCATGTCCCAAAGATCACCGGATCTGGTGTCAATTTAAAGAAGTAGTCCAGTTACACATTTGTGGACTTATAACTTTGCTTCTGAATGTCCTAGAGAGATCAGGTTTGTTTTAGTGTACTCCAATCAACAGCCCCTACAACCACAAAAAGTAATGGAGTCATTAGCACTTATGGTTTGTAAATGGCACCCAGAATTATGTTGCACGAAGCACAATTTCACATCATTCTGGGTCCATTTGTGTGAAAACAAGGTCCAAACAGGCTGAAACGCTACAAGGAGGTAGAATCTATTGAGTTGTAAGTGATCTGAACATTTCAAGATGATCGCACATTCCTATAGGGGGTAAAACCATGTCCCAAAGGTCACCGGGCCTGGTGTCACTTTAAAGAAGTAGTCCAGTTACACCTTTGTGGGCTTATAACTTGGCTTCTGAATGTCCTAGAGAGGTTAGGTTTGTTTTAGTGTACTCCAATCAACAGCCCCTACAACCACAAAAAGTAATGGAGTCATTAGCACTTATGGTTTGTAAATGGCACCCAGAATTATGTTGCACGAAGCCCAATTTCACATCATTCTGGGTCCTTTTGTGTGAAAACAAGGTCCAGTCAGGCTGAAACGTTACAGGAAGGTAGAATCTATTGAGTTGTAAGTGATCTGAACATTTCATGATGATCGCACACTCCTATAGGGGGTCAAACCATGTCCCAAAGGTCACCGGGCCTGGTGTCACTTTAAAGAAGTAGTCCAGTTACACCTTTGTGGGCTTATAACTTGGCTTCTGAATGTCCTAGAGAGATCAGGGTTGTTTTAGTGTACTCCAATCAACAGCCCCTACAACCACAAAAAGGAATGGAGTCATTAGCACTTATGGTTCTTAAATGGCACCCAGAATTATGTTGCACGAAGCACAATTTCACATCATTCTGGGTCCATTTGTGTGAAAACAAGGTCCAATCAGGCTGAAACGTTACAGGAAGGTATAATCTATTGAGTTGTAAGTGATCTGAACGTTTCAAGATGATCGCACATTCCTATAGGGGGTAAAACCATGTCCCAAAGGTCACCGGGCCTGGTGTCACTTTAAAGAAGTAGTCCAGTTACATCTTTGTAGGCTTATAACTTGGCTTCTGAATGTCCTAGAGAGATCAGGTTTGTTTTAATGTACTCCAATCAACAGCCCCTACAACCACAAAAACGAATGGAGTCATTAGCACTTATGGTTTGTAAATGGCACCCAGAATTATGTTGCACGAAGCACAATTTCACATCATTCTGGGTTCATTTGTGTGAAAACAAGGTCCAATAAGGCAGAAACGTTACAGGAAGGTAGAATCTATTGAGTTGTAAGTGATCTGAACGTTTCAGGATGATAGCACTTTCCTAAGGGGGTCAAACCATGTCCCAAAGGTCACCGGATCTGGTGTCACTTTAAAGAATTAGTCCAGTTACACATTTGTGGGCTTATAACTTGGCTTCTGAATGTCCTAGAGAGATCAGGTTTGTTTTAGTGTACTCCAATCAACAGCCCCTACAACCACAAAAAGGAATGGAGTCATTAGCACTTATGGTTTGTAAATGGCACCCAGAATTATGTTGCACGAAGCACAATTTCACATCATTCTGGGTCCATTTGTGTGAAAACAAGGTCCAATCAGGCTGAAACGCTACAAGAAGGTAGAATCTATTGAGTTGTAAGTGATCTGAACATTTCAAGATGATCGCACATTCCTATAGGGGGTAAAACCATGTCCCAAAGGTCACCGGGCCTGGTGTCACTTTAAAGAAGTAGTCCAGTTACACCTTTGTGGGCTTATAACTTGGCTTCTGAATGTCCTAGAGAGGTTAGGTTTGTTTTAGTGTACTCCAATCAACAGCCCCTACAACCACAAAAAGGAATGGAGTCATTAGCACTTATGGTTTTTAAATGGCACCCAGAATTATGTTGCACGAAGCACAATTTCACATCATTCTGGGTCCATTTGTGTGAAAACAAGGTCCAGTCAGGCTGAAATGTTACAGGAAGGTAGAATCTATTGAGTTGTAAATGATCTGAACATTTCATGATGATCGCACACTCCTATAGGGGGTCAAACCATGTCCCAAAGGTCACCGGGCCTGGTGTCACTTTAAAGAAGTAGTCCAGTTACACCTTTGTGGGCTTATAACTTGGCTTCTGAATGTCCTAGAGAGATCAGGGTTGTTTTAGTGTACTCCAATCAACAGCCCCTACAACCACAAAAAGGAATGGAGTCATTAGCACTTATGGTTCTTAAATGGCACCCAGAATTATGTTGCACGAAGCACAATTTCACATCATTCTGGGTCCATTTGTGTGAAAACAAGGTCCAATCAGGCTGAAACGTTACAGGAAGGTAGAATCTATTGAGTTGTAAGTGATCTGAACGTTTCATGATGATTGCACATTCCTATAGGGGGTCAAACCATGTCCCAAAGGTCACCGGGCCTGGTGTCACTTTAAAGAAGTAGTCCAGTTACACATTTGTAGGCTTATAACTTGGCTTCTGAATGTCCTAGAGAGATCAGGTTTGTTTTAGTGTACTCCAATCAACAGCCCGTACAACCACAAAAAGGAATGGAGTCATTAGCACTTATGGTTTGTAAATGGCACCCAGAATTATGTTGCACGAAGCACAATTTCACATCATTCTGGGTCCATTTGTGTGAAAACAAGGTCCAATCAGGCTGAAACGTTACAAGAAGGTAGAATCTATTGAGTTGTAAGTCATCTGAACGTTTCATGATGATCTCACATTCCTATAGGGGGTCAAACCATGTCCCAAAGGTCACCAGGCCTGGTGTCACTTTAAAGAAGTAGTCCAGTTACACCTTTGTGGGCTTATAACTTGGCTTCTGAATGTCCTAGAGAGGTCAGGTTTGTTTTAGTGTACTCCAATCAACAGCCCCTACAACCACAAAAAGGAATGGAGTCATTAGCACTTATGGTTTGTAAATGGCACCCAGAATTATGTTGCACGAATCACAATTTCACATCATTCTGGGTCCATTTGTGTGAAAACAAGGTCCAATCAGGCTGAAACGCTTAAAGAAGGTAGAATCTATTGAGTTGTAAGTGATCTGAACGTTTCAAGATGATCGCACATTCCTATAGGGGGTCAAACCATGTCCCAAAGGTCACCGGGCCTGGTGTCACTTTAAAGAAGTAGTCCAGTTACACATTTGTGGGCTTATAACTTGGCTTCTGAATGTCCTAGAGAGATCAGGTTTGTTTTATTGTACTCCAATCAACAGCCCCTACAACCACAAAAAGGAATGGAGTCATTAGCACTTATGGTTTGTAAATGGCACCCAGAATTATGTTGCACGAAGCACAATTTCACATCATTCTTGGTTCATTTGTGTGAAAACAAGGTCCAATCAGGCTGAAACGTTACAGGAAGGTAGAATCTATTGAGTTGTAAGTGATCTGAACGTTTCATGATGATAGCACTTTTCTAAGGGGGTCAAACCATGTCCCAAAGGTCACCGGATCTGGTGTCAATTTAAAGAAGTAGTCCAGTTACACATTTGTGGGCTTATAACTTGGCTTCTGAATGTCCTAGAGA
This sequence comes from Nothobranchius furzeri, assembly GCF_043380555.1. Classification (NCBI taxonomy): domain Eukaryota; kingdom Metazoa; phylum Chordata; class Actinopteri; order Cyprinodontiformes; family Nothobranchiidae; genus Nothobranchius; species Nothobranchius furzeri. The sequence goes on along the minus strand of NC_091744.1, from coordinate 30,050,273 downwards.
GATCAGGTTTGTTTTAGTGTACTCCAATCAACAGCCCCTACAACCACAAAAAGGAATGGAGTCATTAGCACTTATGGTTTGTAAATGGCACCCAGAATTATGTTGCACGAAGCACAATTTCACTTCATTCTGGGTCCATTTGTGTGAAAACAAGATCCAATCAGGCTGAGACGCTACAAGAAGGTAGAATCTATTGAGTTGTAAGTGATCTGAATGTTTCAAGATGATCGCACATTCCTATAGGGGGTAAAACCATGTCCCAAAGGTCACCGGGCCTGGTGTCACATTAAAGAAGTAGTCCAGTTACATCTTTGTGGGCTTATAACTTGGCTTCTGAATGTCCTAGAGAGGTTAGGTTTGTTTTAGTGTACTCCAATCAACAGCCCCTACAACCACAAAAAGGAATGGAGTCATTAGCACTTATGGTTTGTAAATGGCACCCAGAATTATGTTGTAAGAAGCACAATTTCACTTCATTCTGGGTCCATTTGTGTGAAAACAAGGTCCAATCAGGCTGAAACGCTACAAGAAGGTGGAATCTATTGAGTTGTAAGTGATCTGAATGTTTCAAGATGATCGCACATTCCTA